>NC_086224.1:0-277990 GCF_035770615.1 Melospiza melodia melodia
TAAAGGTGCCGTAAAGCGCGACTGTCGTAAATGCGGCCGTAAAGCGCGACTGTCGTAAATACGGCCGTAAAGCGCGACTGTCGTAAATACGGCCGTAAAGCGCGACTGTCGTAAATACGGCCGTAAAGCGCGACTGTCGTAAAAGGTGCCGTAAAGCGCGACTGTCGTAAAAGGTGCCGTAAAGCGCGACTGTCGTAAATACGGCCGTAAAGCGCGACTGTCGTAAAAGGTGCCGTAAAGCGCGACTGTCGTAAGTACGGCCGTAAAGCGCGACTGTCGTAAAAGGTGCCGTAAAGTGCCACTGTCGTAAATACGGCCGTAAAGCGCGACTGTCGTAAATACGGCCGTAAAGCGCGACTGTCGTAGGAGGTGCCGTAAAGCGCGACTGTCGTAAATACGGCCGTAAAGCGCGACTGTCGTAAAAGGTGCCGTAAAGCGCGACTGTCGTAAATACGGCCGTAAAGCGCGACTGTCGTAAAAGGTGCCGTAAAGCGCGACTGTCGGAAATGCGGCCGTAAATCGCGACTGTCGTAAATACGGCCGTAAAGCGCGACTGTCGTAAATACGGCCGTAAAGCGCGACTGTCGTAAAAGGTGCCGTAAAGCGCGACTGTCGTAAATACGGCCGTAAAGCGCGACTGTCGTAAAAGGTGCCGTAAAGCGCGACTGTCGTAAAAGGTGCCGTAAAGCGCGACTGTCGTAAAAGGTGCCGTAAAGCGCGACTGTCGTAAATACGGCCGTAAAGCGCGACTGTCGTAAATACGGCCGTAAAGCGCGACTGTTGTAAATACGGCCGTAAAGCGCGACTGTCGTAAATGCGGCCGTAAAGCGCGACTGTCGTAAAGACTGCCGTAAAGCGCGACTGTCGTAAAAGGTGCCGTAAAGCGCGACTGTCGTAAAAGGTGCCGTAAAGCGCGACTGTCGTAAATACGGCCGTAAAGCGCGACTGTCGTAAAAGGTGCCGTAAAGCGCGACTGTCGTAAATACGGCCGTAAAGCGCGACTGTCGTAAAATATGCCGTAAAGCGCGACTGTCGTAAAAGGTGCCGTAAAGCGCTACTGTCGTAAAAGGTGCCGTAAAGCGCGACTGTCGTAAATACGGCCGTAAAGCGCGACTGTCGTAAAAGGTGCCGTAAAGCGCGACTGTCGTAAATACGGCCGTAAAGCGCGACTGTCGTAAAAGGTGCCGTAAAGCGCGACTGTCGTAAAAGGTGCCGTAAAGCGCGACTGTCGTAAATACGGCCGTAAAGCGCGACTGTCGTAAATACGGCCGTAAAGCGCGACTGTCGTAAATGCGGCCGTAAAGCGCGACTGTCGTAAATGCGGCCGTAAAGCGCGACTGTCGTAAATGCGGCCGTAAAGCGCGACTGTCGTAAATACGGCCGTAAAGCGCGACTGTCGTAAATACGGCCGTAAAGCGCGACTGTCGTAAATACGGCCGTAAAGCGCGACTGTCGTAAATACGGCCGTAAAGCGCGACTGTCGTAAATACGGCCGTAAAGCGCGACTGTCGTAAAAGGTGCCGTAAAGCGCGACTGTCGTAAATACGGCCGTAAAGCGCGACTGTCGTAAAAGGTGCCGTAAAGCGCGACTGTCGTAAATACGGCCGTAAAGCGCGACTGTCGTAAATACGGCCGTAAAGCGCGACTGTCGTAAATACGGCCGTAAAGCGCGACTGTCGTAAAAGGTGCCGTAAAGCGCGACTGTCGTAAATACGGCCGTAAAGCGCGACTGTCGTAAATACGGCCGTAAAGCGCGACTGTCGTAAAAGGTGCCGTAAAGCGCGACTGTCGTAAATACGGCCGTAAAGCGCGACTGTCGTAAAAGGTGCCGTAAAGCGCGACTGTCGTAAATACGGCCGTAAAGCGCGACTGTCGTAAAAGGTGCCGTAAAGCGCGGCTGTCGTAAATACGGCCGTAAAGCGCGACTGTCGTAAATACGGCCGTAAAGCGCGACGGTCGTAAATGCGGCCGTAAAGCGCGACTGTCGTAAATACGGCCGTAAAGCGCGACTGTCGTAAATACGGCCGTAAAGCGCGACTGTCGTAAAAGGTGCCGTAAAGCGCGACTGTCGTAAATACGGCCGTAAAGCGCGACTGTCGTAAATACGGCCGTAAAGCGCGACTGTCGTAAAAGGTGCCGTAAAGCGCGACTGTCGTAAATACGGCCGTAAAGCGCGACTGTCGTAAAAGGTGCCGTAAAGCGCGACTGTCGTAAATGCGGCCGTAAAGCGCGACTGTCGTAAATACGGCCGTAAAGCGCGACTGTCGTAAAAGGTGCCGTAAAGCGCGACTGTCGTAAATACGGCCGTAAAGCGCGACTGTCGTAAAAGGAGCCGTAAAGCGCGACTGTCGTAAAAGGTGCCGTAAAGCGCGACTGTCGTAAATACGGCCGTAAAGCGCGACTGTCGTAAAAGGTGCCGTAAAGCGCGACTGTCGTAAATGCGGCCGTAAAACGCGACTGTCGTAAATGCGGCCGTAAAGCGCGACTGTCGTAAATGCGGCCGTAAAGCGCGACTGTCGTAAATACGGCCGTAAAGCGCGACTGTCGTAAAAGGTGCCGTAAAGCGCGACTGTCGTAAATAGTGCCGTAAAGCGCGACTGTCGTAAATACGGCCGTAAAGCGCGACTGTCGTAAATACGGCCGTAAAGCGCGACTGTCGTAAATACGGCCGTAAAGCGCGACTGTCGTAAAAGGTGCCGTAAAGCGCGACTGTCGTAAATGCGGCCGTAAAGCGCGACTGTCGTAAATACGGCCGTAAAGCGCGACTGTCGTAAAAGGTGCCGTAAAGCGCGACTGTCGTAAAAGGTGCCGTAAAGCGCGACTGTCGTAAATACGGCCGTAAAGCGCGACTGTCGTAAATACGGCCGTAAAGCGCGACTGTCGTAAAAGGTGCCGTAAAGCGCGACTGTCGTAAATACGGCCGTAAAGCGCGACTGTCGTAAATACGGCCGTAAAGCGCGACTGTCGTAAATACGGCCGTAAAGCGCGACTGTCGTAAAAGGTGCCGTAAAGCGCGACTGTCGTAAATACGGCCGTAAAGCGCGACTGTCGTAAAAGGTGCCGTAAAGCGCGACTGTCGTAAATACGGCCGTAAAGCGCGACTGTCGTAAAAGGTGCCGTAAAGCGCGACTGTCGTAAATACGGCCGTAAAGCGCGACTGTCGTAAATACGGCCGTAAAGCGCGACTGTCGTAAAAGGTGCCGTAAAGCGCGACTGTCGTAAATACGGCCGTAAAGCGCGACTGTCGTAAATACGGCCGTAAAGCGCGACTGTCGTAAAAGGTGCGGTAAAGCGCGACTGTCGTAAATGCGGCCGTAAAGCGCAACTGTCGTAAATACGGCCGTAAAGCGCGACTGTCGTAAAAGGTGCCGTAAAGCGCGACTGTCGTAAAAGGTGCCGTAAAGCGCGACTGTCGTAAATACGGCCGTAAAGCGCGACTGTCGTAAATACGGCCGTAAAGCGCGACTGTCGTAAAAGGTGCCGTAAAGCGCGACTGTCGTAAAAGGTGCCGTAAAGCGCGACTGTCGTAAATACGGCCGTAAAGCGCGACTGTCGTAAAAGGTGCCGTAAAGCGCGACTGTCGTAAATACGGCCGTAAAGCGCGACTGTCGTAAATACGGCCGTAAAGCGCGACTGTCGTAAAAGGTGCCGTAAAGCGCGACTGTCGTAAATACGGCCGTAAAGCGCGACTGTCGTAAATACGGCCGTAAAGCGCGACTGTCGTAAAAAGTGCCGTAAAGCGCGACTGTCGTAAATGCGGCCGTAAAGCGCGACTGTCGTAAATACGGCCGTAAAGCGCGACTGTCGTAAATACGGCCGTAAAGCGCGACTGTCGTAAAAGGTGCCGTAAAGCGCGACTGTCGTAAATGCGGCCGTAAAGCGCGACTGTCGTAAATACGGCCGTAAAGCGCGACTGTCGTAAATACGGCCGTAAAGCGCGACTGTCGTAAATACGGCCGTAAAGCGCGACTGTCGTAAATACGGCCGTAAAGCGCGACTGTCGTAAAAGGTGCCGTAAAGCGCGACTGTCGTAAATACGGCCGTAAAGCGCGACTGTCGTAAAACGTGCCGTAAAGAGCGACTGTCGTAAATACGGCCGTAAAGCGCGACTGTCGTAAATACGGCCGTAAAGCGCGACTGTCGTAAATACGGCCGTAAAGCGCGACTGTCGTAAATACGGCCGTAGCGCGACTGTCGTAAATACGGCCGTAAAGCGCGACTGTCGTAAAAGGTGCCGTAAAGCGCGACTGTGTCGTAAATACGGCCGTAAAGCGCGACTGTCGTAAATACGGCCGTAAAGCGCGACTGTCGTAAATACGGCCGTAAAGCGCGACTGTCGTAAATACGGCCGTAAAGCGCGACTGTCGTAAATACGGCCGTAAAGCGCGACTGTCGTAAATACGGCCGTAAAGCGCGACTGTCGTAAATGCGGCCGTAAAGCGCGACTGTCGTAAATACGGCCGTAAAGCGCGACTGTCGTAAATACGGCCGTAAAGCGCGACTGTCGTAAATACGGCCGTAAAGCGCGACTGTCGTAAATACGGCCGTAAAGCGCGACTGTCGTAAAAGGTGCCGTAAAGCGCGACTGTCGTAAAAGGTGCCGTAAAGCGCGACTGTCGTAAATACGGCCGTAAAGCGCGACTGTCGTAAAAGGTGCCGTAAAGCGCGACTGTCGTAAGTACGGCCGTAAAGCGCGACTGTCGTAAAAGGTGCCGTAAAGTGCCACTGTCGTAAATACGGCCGTAAAGCGCGACTGTCGTAAATACGGCCGTAAAGCGCGACTGTCGTAGGAGGTGCCGTAAAGCGCGACTGTCGTAAATACGGCCGTAAAGCGCGACTGTCGTAAAAGGTGCCGTAAAGCGCGACTGTCGTAAATACGGCCGTAAAGCGCGACTGTCGTAAAAGGTGCCGTAAAGCGCGACTGTCGGAAATGCGGCCGTAAATCGCGACTGTCGTAAATACGGCCGTAAAGCGCGACTGTCGTAAATACGGCTGTAAAGCGCGACTGTCGTAAAAGGTGCCGTAAAGCGCGACTGTCGTAAATACGGCCGTAAAGCGCGACTGTCGTAAAAGGTGCCGTAAAGCGCGACTGTCGTAAATGCGGCCGTAAAGCGCGACTGTCGTAAATACGGCCGTAAAGCGCGACTGTCGTAAATACGGCCGTAAAGCGCGACTGTCGTAAATACGGCCGTAAAGCGCGACTGTCGTAAATACGGCCGTAAAGCGCGACTGTCGTAAAAGGTGCCGTAAAGCGCGACTGTCGTAAATACGGCCGTAAAGCGCGACTGTCGTAAAACGTGCCGTAAAGAGCGACTGTCGTAAATACGGCCGTAAAGCGCGACTGTCGTAAATACGGCCGTAAAGCGCGACTGTCGTAAATACGGCCGTAAAGCGCGACTGTCGTAAATACGGCCGTAAAGCGCGACTGTCGTAAATACGGCCGTAAAGCGCGACTGTCGTAAAAGGTGCCGTAAAGCGCGACTGTCGTAAATACGGCCGTAAAGCGCGACTGTCGTAAATACGGCCGTAAAGCGCGACTGTCGTAAATACGGCCGTAAAGCGCGACTGTCGTAAATACGGCCGTAAAGCGCGACTGTCGTAAATACGGCCGTAAAGCGCGACTGTCGTAAATACGGCCGTAAAGCGCGACTGTCGTAAATACGGCCGTAAAGCGCGACTGTCGTAAATGCGGCCGTAAAGCGCGACTGTCGTAAATACGGCCGTAAAGCGCGACTGTCGTAAATACGGCCGTAAAGCGCGACTGTCGTAAATACGGCCGTAAAGCGCGACTGTCGTAAATACGGCCGTAAAGCGCGACTGTCGTAAAAGGTGCCGTAAAGCGCGACTGTCGTAAAAGGTGCCGTAAAGCGCGACTGTCGTAAATACGGCCGTAAAGCGCGACTGTCGTAAAAGGTGCCGTAAAGCGCGACTGTCGTAAGTACGGCCGTAAAGCGCGACTGTCGTAAAAGGTGCCGTAAAGTGCCACTGTCGTAAATACGGCCGTAAAGCGCGACTGTCGTAAATACGGCCGTAAAGCGCGACTGTCGTAGGAGGTGCCGTAAAGCGCGACTGTCGTAAATACGGCCGTAAAGCGCGACTGTCGTAAAAGGTGCCGTAAAGCGCGACTGTCGTAAATACGGCCGTAAAGCGCGACTGTCGTAAAAGGTGCCGTAAAGCGCGACTGTCGGAAATGCGGCCGTAAATCGCGACTGTCGTAAATACGGCCGTAAAGCGCGACTGTCGTAAATACGGCCGTAAAGCGCGACTGTCGTAAAAGGTGCCGTAAAGCGCGACTGTCGTAAATACGGCCGTAAAGCGCGACTGTCGTAAAAGGTGCCGTAAAGCGCGACTGTCGTAAAAGGTGCCGTAAAGCGCGACTGTCGTAAAAGGTGCCGTAAAGCGCGACTGTCGTAAATACGGCCGTAAAGCGCGACTGTCGTAAATACGGCCGTAAAGCGCGACTGTTGTAAATACGGCCGTAAAGCGCGACTGTCGTAAAGACTGCCGTAAAGCGCGACTGTCGTAAAAGGTGCCGTAAAGCGCGACTGTCGTAAAAGGTGCCGTAAAGCGCGACTGTCGTAAATACGGCCGTAAAGCGCGACTGTCGTAAAAGGTGCCGTAAAGCGCGACTGTCGTAAATACGGCCGTAAAGCGCGACTGTCGTAAAATATGCCGTAAAGCGCGACTGTCGTAAAAGGTGCCGTAAAGCGCTACTGTCGTAAAAGGTGCCGTAAAGCGCGACTGTCGTAAATACGGCCGTAAAGCGCGACTGTCGTAAAAGGTGCCGTAAAGCGCGACTGTCGTAAATACGGCCGTAAAGCGCGACTGTCGTAAAAGGTGCCGTAAAGCGCGACTGTCGTAAAAGGTGCCGTAAAGCGCGACTGTCGTAAATACGGCCGTAAAGCGCGACTGTCGTAAATACGGCCGTAAAGCGCGACTGTCGTAAATGCGGCCGTAAAGCGCGACTGTCGTAAATGCGGCCGTAAAGCGCGACTGTCGTAAATGCGGCCGTAAAGCGCGACTGTCGTAAATACGGCCGTAAAGCGCGACTGTCGTAAATACGGCCGTAAAGCGCGACTGTCGTAAATACGGCCGTAAAGCGCGACTGTCGTAAATACGGCCGTAAAGCGCGACTGTCGTAAATACGGCCGTAAAGCGCGACTGTCGTAAATACGGCCGTAAAGCGCGACTGTCGTAAAAGGTGCCGTAAAGCGCGACTGTCGTAAATACGGCCGTAAAGCGCGACTGTCGTAAAAGGTGCCGTAAAGCGCGACTGTCGTAAATACGGCCGTAAAGCGCGACTGTCGTAAATACGGCCGTAAAGCGCGACTGTCGTAAATACGGCCGTAAAGCGCGACTGTCGTAAATACGGCCGTAAAGCGCGACTGTCGTAAATACGGCCGTAAAGCGCGACTGTCGTAAATACGGCCGTAAAGCGCGACTGTCGTAAATACGGCCGTAAAGCGCGACTGTCGTAAATACGGCCGTAAAGCGCGACTGTCGTAAAAGGTGCCGTAAAGCGCGACTGTCGTAAATACGGCCGTAAAGCGCGACTGTCGTAAATACGGCCGTAAAGCGCGACTGTCGTAAAAGGTGCCGTAAAGCGCGACTGTCGTAAATGCGGCCGTAAAGCGCGACTGTCGTAAATACGGCCGTAAAGCGCGACTGTCGTAAATACGGCCGTAAAGCGCGACTGTCGTAAAAGGTGCCGTAAAGCGCGACTGTCGTAAAAGGTGCCGTAAAGCGCGACTGTCGTAAATACGGCCGTAAAGCGCGACTGTCGTAAATACGGCCGTAAAGCGCGACTGTCGTAAAAGGTGCCGTAAAGCGGGACTGTCGTAAATGCGGCCGTAAAGCGCGACTGTCGTAAATACGGCCGTAAAGCGCGACTGTCGTAAATACGGCCGTAAAGCGCGACTGTCGTAAATACGGCCGTAAAGCGCGACTGTCGTAAAAGGTGCCGTAAAGCGCGACTGTCGTAAATACGGCCGTAAAGCGCGACTGTCGTAAAAGGTGCCGTAAAGCGCGACTGTCGTAAATACGGCCGTAAAGCGCGACTGTCGTAAAAGGTGCCGTAAAGCGCGGCTGTCGTAAATACGGCCGTAAAGCGCGACTGTCGTAAATACGGCCGTAAAGCGCGACGGTCGTAAATGCGGCCGTAAAGCGCGACTGTCGTAAATACGGCCGTAAAGCGCGACTGTCGTAAATACGGCCGTAAAGCGCGACTGTCGTAAAAGGTGCCGTAAAGCGCGACTGTCGTAAATACGGCCGTAAAGCGCGACTGTCGTAAATACGGCCGTAAAGCGCGACTGTCGTAAAAGGTGCCGTAAAGCGCGACTGTCGTAAATACGGCCGTAAAGCGCGACTGTCGTAAAAGGTGCCGTAAAGCGCGACTGTCGTAAATGCGGCCGTAAAGCGCGACTGTCGTAAATACGGCCGTAAAGCGCGACTGTCGTAAAAGGTGCCGTAAAGCGCGACTGTCGTAAATACGGCCGTAAAGCGCGACTGTCGTAAAAGGAGCCGTAAAGCGCGACTGTCGTAAAAGGTGCCGTAAAGCGCGACTGTCGTAAATACGGCCGTAAAGCGCGACTGTCGTAAAAGGTGCCGTAAAGCGCGACTGTCGTAAATGCGGCCGTAAAACGCGACTGTCGTAAATGCGGCCGTAAAGCGCGACTGTCGTAAATGCGGCCGTAAAGCGCGACTGTCGTAAATACGGCCGTAAAGCGCGACTGTCGTAAAAGGTGCCGTAAAGCGCGACTGTCGTAAATAGTGCCGTAAAGCGCGACTGTCGTAAATACGGCCGTAAAGCGCGACTGTCGTAAATACGGCCGTAAAGCGCGACTGTCGTAAATACGGCCGTAAAGCGCGACTGTCGTAAAAGGTGCCGTAAAGCGCGACTGTCGTAAATACGGCCGTAAAGCGCGACTGTCGTAAATACGGCCGTAAAGCGCGACTGTCGTAAAAGGTGCCGTAAAGCGCGACTGTCGTAAATGCGGCCGTAAAGCGCGACTGTCGTAAAAGGTGCCGTAAAGCGCGACTGTCGTAAATACGGCCGTAAAGCGCGACTGTCGTAAATACGGCCGTAAAGCGCGACTGTCGTAAATACGGCCGTAAAGCGCGACTGTCGTAAATGCGGCCGTAAAGCGCGACTGTCGTAAATACGGCCGTAAAGCGCGACTGTCGTAAATACGGCCGTAAAGCGCGACTGTCGTAAATACGGCCGTAAAGCGCGACTGTCGTAAATACGGCCGTAAAGCGCGACTGTCGTAAAAGGTGCCGTAAAGCGCGACTGTCGTAAATACGGCCGTAAAGCGCGACTGTCGTAAAAGGTGCCGTAAAGCGCGACTGTCGTAAATACGGCCGTAAAGCGCGACTGTCGTAAATACGGCCGTAAAGCGCGACTGTCGTAAATACGGCCGTAAAGCGCGACGGTCGTAAAAGGTGCCGTAAAGCGCGACTGTCGTAAATACGGCCGTAAAGCGCGACTGTCGTAAAAGGTGCCGTAAAGCGCGACTGTCGTAAATGCGGCCGTAAAGCGCGACTGTCGTAAATACGGCCGTAAAGCGCGACTGTCGTAAATACGGCCGTAAAGCGCGACTGTCGTAAATACGGCCGTAAAGCGCGACTGTCGTAAATACGGCCGTAAAGCGCGACTGTCGTAAAAGGTGCCGTAAAGCGCGACTGTCGTAAATACGGCCGTAAAGCGCGACTGTCGTAAAAGGTGCCGTAAAGCGTGACTGTCGTAAAAGGTGCCGTAAAGCGCGACTGTCGTAAAAGGTGCCGTAAAGCGCGACTGTCGTAAAAGGTGCCGTAAAGCGCGACTGTCGTAAATACGGCCGTAAAGCGCGACTGTCGTAAAAGGTGCCGTAAAGCGCGACTGTCGTAAATGCGGCCGTAAAGCGCGACTGTCGTAAATACGGCCGTAAAGCGCGACTGTCGTAAATACGGCCGTAAAGCGCGACTGTCGTAAAAGGTGCCGTAAAGCGCGACTGTCGTAAAAGGTGCCGTAAAGCGCGACTGTCGTAAATACGGCCGTAAAGCGCGACTGTCGTAAATACGGCCGTAAAGCGCGACTGTCGTAAATACGGCCGTAAAGCGCGACTGTCGTAAAAGGTGCCGTAAAGCGCGACTGTCGTAAATGCGGCCGTAAAGCGCGACTGTCGTAAATACGGCCGTAAAGCGCGACTGTCGTAAATACGGCCGTAAAGCGCGACTGTCGTAAAAGGTGCCGTAAAGCGCGACTGTCGTAAAAGGTGCCGTAAAGCGCGACTGTCGTAAATACGGCCGTAAAGCGCGACTGTCGTAAATACGGCCGTAAAGCGCGACTGTCGTAAAAGGTGCCGTAAAGCGCGACTGTCGTAAAAGGTGCCGTAAAGCGCGACTGTCGTAAAAGGTGCCGTAAAGCGCGACTGTCGTAAATACGGCCGTAAAGCGCGACTGTCGTAAATACGGCCGTAAAGCGCGACTGTCGTAAATACGGCCGTAAAGCGCGACTGTCGTAAATACGGCCGTAAAGCGCGACTGTCGTAAATACGGCCGTAAAGCGCGACTGTCGTAAATGCGGCCGTAAAGCGCGACTGTCGTAAATGCGGCCGTAAAGCGCGACTGTCGTAAATACGGCCGTAAAGCGCGACTGTCGTAAATGCGGCCGTAAAGCGCGACTGTCGTAAATACGGCCGTAAAGCGCGACTGTCGTAAATACGGCCGTAAAGCGCGACTGTCGTAAAGACTGCCGTAAAGCGCGACTGTCGTAAATACAGCCGTAAAGCGCGACTGTCGTAAATACGGCCGTAAAGCGCGACTGTCGTAAATACGGCCGTAAAGCGCGGCTGTCGTAAATACGGCCGTAAAGCGCGACTGTCGTAAACACGGCCGTAAAGCGCGACTGTCGTAAATACGGCCGTAAAGCGCGACTGTCGTAAAAGGTGCCGTAAAGCGCGACTGTCGTAAAAGGTGCCGTAAAGCGCGACTGTCGTAAAAGGTGCCGTAAAGCGCGACTGTCGTAAATACGGCCGTAAAGCGCGACTGTCGTAAAAGGTGCCGTAAAGCGCGACTGTCGTAAAAGGTGCCGTAAAGCGCGACTGTCGTAAATACGGCCGTAAAGCGCGACTGTCGTAAATACGGCCGTAAAGCGCGACTGTCGTAAATACGGCCGTAAAGCGCGACTGTCGTAAAAGGTGCCGTAAAGCGCGACTGTCGTAAATACGGCCGTAAAGCGCGACTGTCGTAAATACGGCCGTAAAGCGCGACTGTCGTAAATACGGCCGTAAAGCGCGACTGTCGTAAAAGGTGCCGTAAAGCGCGACTGTCGTAAATACGGCCGTAAAGCGCGACTGTCGTAAAAGGTGCCGTAAAGCGCGACTGTCGTAAAAGGTGCCGTAAAGCGCGACTGTCGTAAATGCGGCCGTAAAGCGCGACTGTCGTAAAAGGTGCCGTAAAGCGCGACTGTCGTAAAAGGTGCCGTAAAGCGCGACTGTCGTAAATACGGCCGTAAAGCGCGACTGTCGTAAATACGGCCGTAAAGCGCGACTGTCGTAAATACGGCCGTAAAGCGCGACTGTCGTAAATACGGCCGTAAAGCGCGACTGTCGTAAATACGGCCGTAAAGCGCGACTGTCGTAAAAGGTGCCGTAAAGCGCGACTGTCGTAAATACGGCCGTAAAGCGCGACTGTCGTAAAAGGTGCCGTAAAGTGCGACTGTCGTAAATACGGCCGTAAAGCGCGACTGTCGTAAATACGGCCGTAAAGCGCGACTGTCGTAAATACGGCCGTAAAGCGCGACTGTCGTAAATACGGCCGTAAAGCGCGACTGTCGTAAAAGGTGCCGTAAAGCGCGACTGTCGTAAAAGGTGCCATAAAGCGCGACTGTCGTAAATACGGCCGTAAAGCGCGACTGTCGTAAATACGGCCGTAAAGCGCGACTGTCGTAAATACGGCCGTAAAGCGCGACTGTCGTAAAAGGTGCCGTAAAGCGCGACTGTCGTAAAAGGTGCCGTAAAGCAAAACTGTCGTAAAAGGTGCCGTAAAGCGCGACTGTCGTAAAAGGTGCCGTAAAGCGCGACTGTCGTAAATACGGCCGTAAAGCGCGACTGTCGTAAATACGGCCGTAAAGCGCGACTGTCGTAAATACGGCCGTAAAGCGCGACTGTCGTAAAAGGTGCCGTAAAGCGCGACTGTCGTAAATGCGGCCGTAAAGCGCGACTGTCGTAAATACGGCCGTAAAGCGCGACTGTCGTAAATACGGCCGTAAAGCGCGACTGTCGTAAATACGGCCGTAAAGCGCGACTGTCGTAAAAGGTGCCGTAAAGCGCGACTGTCGTAAATACGGCCGTAAAGCGCGACTGTCGTAAATACGGCCGTAAAGCGCGACTGTCGTAAAAGGTGCCGTAAAGCGCGACTGTCGTAAAAGGTGCCGTAAAGCGCGACTGTCGTAAATACGGCCGTAAAGCGCGACTGTCGTAAATACGGCCGTAAAGCGCGACTGTCGTAAATACGGCCGTAAAGCGCGACTGTCGTAAAAGGTGCCGTAAAGCGCGACTGTCGTAAAAGGTGCCGTAAAGCGCGACTGTCGTAAATGCGGCCGTAAAGCGCGACTGTCGTAAATACGGCCGTAAAGCGCGACTGTCGTAAATGCGGCCGTAAAGCGCGACTGTCGTAAATACGGCCGTAAAGCGCGACTGTCGTAAATACGGCCGTAAAGCGCGACTGTCGTAAAAGGTGCCGTAAAGCGCGACTGTCGTAAATACGGCCGTAAAGCGCGACTGTCGTAAATGCGGCCGTAAAGCGCGACTGTCGTAAATACGGCCGTAAAGCGCGACTGTCGTAAATACGGCCGTAAAGCGCGACTGTCGTAAATACGGCCGTAAAGCGCGACTGTCGTAAAAGGTGCCGTAAAGCGCGACTGTCGTAAATACGGCCGTAAAGCGCGACTGTCGTAAATACGGCCGTAAAGCGCGACTGTCGTAAAAGGTGCCGTAAAGCGCGACTGTCGTAAAAGGTGCCGTAAAGCGCGACTGTCGTAAATACGGCCGTAAAGCGCGACTGTCGTAAATACGGCCGTAAAGCGCGACTGTCGTAAATACGGCCGTAAAGCGCGACTGTCGTAAAAGGTGCCGTAAAGCGCGACTGTCGTAAATGCGGCCGTAAAGCGCGACTGTCGTAAATGCGGCCGTAAAGCGCGACTGTCGTAAATACGGCCGTAAAGCGCGACTGTCGTAAATGCGGCCGTAAAGCGCGACTGTCGTAAATACGGCCGTAAAGCGCGACTGTCGTAAATACGGCCGTAAAGCGCGACTGTCGTAAAGACTGCCGTAAAGCGCGACTGTCGTAAATACAGCCGTAAAGCGCGACTGTCGTAAATACGGCCGTAAAGCGCGACTGTCGTAAATACGGCCGTAAAGCGCGGCTGTCGTAAATACGGCCGTAAAGCGCGACTGTCGTAAATACGGCCGTAAAGCGCGACTGTCGTAAATACGGCCGTAAAGCGCGACTGTCGTAAAAGGTGCCGTAAAGCGCGACTGTCGTAAAAGGTGCCGTAAAGCGCGACTGTCGTAAAAGGTGCCGTAAAGCGCGACTGTCGTAAAAGGTGCCGTAAAGCGCGACTGTCGTAAATACGGCCGTAAAGCGCGACTGTCGTAAAAGGTGCCGTAAAGCGCGACTGTCGTAAAAGGTGCCGTAAAGCGCGACTGTCGTGAATACGGCCGTAAAGCGCGACTGTCGTAAATACGGCCGTAAAGCGCGACTGTCGTAAATACGGCCGTAAAGCGCGACTGTCGTAAAAGGTGCCGTAAAGCGCGACTGTCGTAAATACGGCCGTAAAGCGCGACTGTCGTAAATACGGCCGTAAAGCGCGACTGTCGTAAATACGGCCGTAAAGCGCGACTGTCGTAAAAGGTGCCGTAAAGCGCGACTGTCGTAAATACGGCCGTAAAGCGCGACTGTCGTAAAAGGTGCCGTAAAGCGCGACTGTCGTAAAAGGTGCCGTAAAGCGCGACTGTCGTAAATGCGGCCGTAAAGCGCGACTGTCGTAAAAGGTGCCGTAAAGCGCGACTGTCGTAAAAGGTGCCGTAAAGCGCGACTGTCGTAAATACGGCCGTAAAGCGCGACTGTCGTAAATACGGCCGTAAAGCGCGACTGTCGTAAATACGGCCGTAAAGCGCGACTGTCGTAAATACGGCCGTAAAGCGCGACTGTCGTAAATACGGCCGTAAAGCGCGACTGTCGTAAATGCGGCCGTAAAGCGCGACTGTCGTAAAAGGTGCCGTAAAGTGCGACTGTCGTAAATACGGCCGTAAAGCGCGACTGTCGTAAATACGGCCGTAAAGCGCGACTGTCGTAAATACGGCCGTAAAGCGCGACTGTCGTAAATACGGCCGTAAAGCGCGACTGTCGTAAAAGGTGCCGTAAAGCGCGACTGTCGTAAATACGGCCGTAAAGCGCGACTGTCGTAAAAGGTGCCATAAAGCGCGACTGTCGTAAATACGGCCGTAAAGCGCGACTGTCGTAAATACGGCCGTAAAGCGCGACTGTCGTAAAAGGTGCCGTAAAGCGCGACTGTCGTAAAAGGTGCCGTAAAGCAAAACTGTCGTAAAAGGTGCCGTAAAGCGCGACTGTCGTAAAAGGTGTCGTAAAGCGTGACTGTCGTGAAAGGTGCCATGAAGCGCGACTGTCGTAAATACGGCCGTAAAGCGCGACTGTCGTAAAAGGTGCCGTAAAGCGCGACTGTCGTAAAAGGTGCCGTAAAGCGCGACTGTCGTAAAAGGTGCCGTAAAGCAAAACTGTCGTAAAAGGTGCCGTAAAGCGCGACTGTCGTAAAAGGTGTCGTAAAGCGTGACTGTCGTGAAAGGTGCCATGAAGCGCTACTGTCGTAAACGGTGCCGTAAAGCAAGACTGTCGTAAAAGGTGTCGTAAATCGCGACTGTCGTAAAAGGTGCCGTAAAGCAGAACTGTCGCAAAAGGTGCCGTAAAGCAGACCTGTCGTAAAAGGTTCCGTAAAGCGCGACTGTCGTAAAAGGTGCCGTAAAGCGCGACTCGACTGTCGTAAAGATTGTCGTAAAGCGCGACTGTCGTAAAAGGTGCCGTTAAGCAAAACTGTCGTAAAAGGTGCCGTAAAGAAGCGCTGTCGTAAAAGGTGCCATAAAGCGCGACTGTCGTAAAGCGCGACTGCTGTAAAGCACGACTGTCGTAAAAGGCGACGCCGCAGCGCTGTGCCTGCAGTGCGCCTGTGCAGACGGCAGGGATCGCTGTGCCTGCAGTGCGCCGGTGCACACGGCAGGAGGCGCTGTATAAAGTATGAAATATCAACTATCTATAAGAAGGAATAAAAGCTCTATATCATGTGCAGCATTAGAAAATTTCAGGCTCCCAGGGAATAAATCGTTTTCTTTAAATCATTTTCGTTTTGGAGTTTTTTTTACTCCCAGGTAGCCTGAAAATTACTACTGCTGCTTTTTTATTCTAAAGCTAGAAAGGAAAACCAAGATTAGAAATGCAGGGAAAGAAAGAAAGAAAAAGAAAAAAAAAATAAGGAAAGGAAATGAAAGGAAGAAAGAAGGAAGGACAGGAAGGAAGGAAGGAAGACAGACAAAAAACCCAAAAACCAGGAGGGCAAGGGGAAACCTACGGAAAAAAAAAATAAAAACAAAAAAAAACAAACCCACATAAAAAAAAAAAAACCTCGAGATGGGTGAGAAACCTCCCTCCCTGAAAAATCTAAGATGAGCAAGAAAAATCCCAGAAATACCACAGAAATAAAAACAGGAATAAAACAAAATAAAGACAAAAAAAAAAAAAAAAAAAAAAAAGAAAAAAAACCCCGAAAAACAAGAACAAGATGGGCAAGAAAAAAACGCAGAAGAAAACCCCAAGATGGGCATGAAAAAGCCCAGAATAAACCCCCAAGATGGGCGAGAAAAATCCCAGAAAAAAAAATAAACCAGAAAAAAACGTAAGAAAGGCAGAGAAAAAAAAAAAAAAAAAACCAAAACAAAACAGAAAAGTACCCAAGATGGGCAAGAAAAATCCCTGAGAACAGACCAGAGAAAAACCCCAAAATGGGCAAGAAATAAAATCAGAACTAAAAACCAAGATGGGGAAGAAAAAATCCAGAAAAGAAAAAAAAAAGAAGGCCAAGAAAATCCAAGGAAAAAAAACCAAAAAACAAAACACCTGAAAAAAAAAAACCCCAAGGGGGGCAAGGAAAAACAGGAAAAACTAAAAAAACCCAACAAGATGGGCAAGAAGAAACGAAGAAAAAACCCCAAGAAGTGCCAGAAAAAAATCAAGGAAAAAGGGAGTAAAAGCCCCAAGAAACAAGGCAAGAAAGAGAGGCAATAAAGGTCACAAAAACTCAAGACAAAAAAACCCAAAAACAAGGCATGCCAGAAAAAGGTACGAAAATGGTTCTGCCAGGTGTGATCAAGGTGAGCGGGTTCAGTTTCAGGTCCAGGAGATGAACAAGTGTCAGATTAGTTTGGAGCACTGCTGTGCAATGCAGCTGTGACAGGATTTATGTTTAAATATAGTTTAAATAAATTGGGGATTGTTTGGCTTTTATTGGGGTATGGGTTGGAGTTTTCATAAAAAATATAAAACTAGAAATGCAAATATATCATATATATATCGATATCAATAAATATTTAATACATATAAATATAAGTAAAAGAAATCTATTGTGTCAAAAGAATGTATCTATTATTATATAAAAAGGTATTCTCTCCAATAAATATAATATCTATAAATATAACAAATGAAAATTACAAATATAGATGTGAATAGAATTATGACAAACAAAATTATTTTTAAACTTTTAAATGTGTTTTAAAGAAAGGGGTGTCTTTGCTTTTTATTTCGTTAGAGGCAGGGGTTTTATTTTAAATAATATAAGTACTTTAGAAATGTAAATCGACATACAGAAATATATAATAAATATATAGAGATATAAAGATATAATACCAAACTATGAATAGAAATAGAAATCTATGCAAGTAACATGAAGAGATGCAATATATAATATAATTTTTATTATAGAGTAATATAAATTCTAAATATAAATGCGAATATAAATGTGAAAAATATATGATTGGGGCTCGGAGCAGCCCAGGTGTGAGTGTGAGGATGATGGGGGCTCGGAGCAGCCCAGGTGTGAGTGTGAGGATGATCGGGGCTCGGAGCAGCCCAGGTGTGAGCTGTTAGAATGATGGGGGCTCGGAGCAGCCCAGGTGTGAGTGTGAGGATGATGAGGGGCCGGCTCCTGCCGGGGCGAGGCTGTTTTAGGGGGAGGCTTTGCCTCAGCTCCCTTTTGCATGGAGCTGCTGAGTGGAGGGGTATTGGAGAAAAAGTGGCTCCCAATATTACCAGTTAGATTGTGCCTGGGCCAGTCTGACCCTCGCTGCTGGGCCAAAGGCAGCAACTGCGGTGTGTCACTGCAGAGATACCTTAGCTTGCTGGTGGTTGCAGCTGGGCACCGAACAAGTCCAGGCTTGTAAGGGACCCCGTTACCTCAGGAGGATAGCTTCAGGCGATGGTGAAGAGAAAAAGGAGAGGATTCTGCTGGAGGGTTTCATGTCCAGAGGTTTATTCCATGGTTACAGAGGTCTGAACGTGAGGACCTGCTCCAACAGAACCAAGACCGCATGGTCTGATCACCTTTTTAAGCTCAGGGACAGGGGGAGGGGAGGTACAGGTGAGCCACCAACCAGGTGAGAGGGGCAGGGTCTCAGGGGAAGATGACACCCAGACAGGCCAATGACCTCTGGGCATAGGGGCATCCTTTAAACTTGACCAACCACACGACGCCTTGCTGGAACGTTAGGTCTGAGTGACAGGACTCACTCAGCATGGGGGTAAGGGGGAAGGGAGAGAGACATAGGCACACCTGGGAAAGTGACCTGGAAGGCCAAAATGGGACATTACAGCACACCACAACATCTCCCCCTAGTTTTGTTTAAAAAGAAGAGGACTATGTTTGTGGTGCAGAATGATTGCCAAACCATGGTTGGTAAATCAGTTCTTCCTCTACAGGAGGGTCAGTGTTTTCCACTGAGGCTTCTAGGTCATCCATTGGAGCACGGAGGGCTTCCAAATGGTAGACCTCAGGAGGGGGAGATGAGCTTGAAACTAACTTGAGAACCATGCGTTTGATTAGTCCAAAAACAATGCTAAAAACTACAATAACTATAACTAAAATAAACAGCACTAAAAACACAGTTTTCAGAATAGATCCCAACCAGCCCGAGAGTCCCCAGCCCTTGAACAGTCCACTCAGCCTGTTGTCAGTTTCTCTGTTGATGTCTGAGAGCCTTTGTCAAGGTAGTCCATATGTGGTTTGGGCTGAGGCACTATGCAGGAGGTCACAGGTGGGATGATCACGAGTAGGACGAGAAGCAGGCTCGGTCTCATGGTGTCTCGAGGCTACACACGAACAGTGGGATCTAAACTGCCACAAAAACTTGAAACAAATATATATTATAAACTATTCCAGATAGGAGGCTTAAATGGAATTTCCTCCAGAGAACGCGTGCGGCGTTTTCTTCTCCAGGCAGCATGAGCAACCTGGGGTGCTTCTGTAGATTTCTCTGATACCTTGGGAACATAGGGCTTTACCCATTTGGAAGGAACCCACCTTAAACCAGAGGGGGTGGACACACAGGCATATCCACGTCCCCAAGTAACCAATTTGTAAGGTCCCACCATTTTCCAAGTCTCAGGGTCCTTTCCTAAAACTGGAGGTTTTTCCTTAATTAACCTATGATTGCTCCCCCCAAAGTGGCGTAGGATGGGTGGGTTCAGGCTGTCAAAAGAACAATTCAGAAAATTTATTGTGAATAGCGCCCTGGATAACCGGATGTGGGGAGGTTCTACCTTCAGAACCTGTTGTTGCTGGTCCAGGACCCTTTTAATATCACGGTGAGTTCTTTCTACAATGGCTTGACCTGTAGGGGAGTAGGGGATGCCAGTTTTGTGCTCTACTCCCCATTGCTGCAGGAAGCTCCCAAATTCCTTGGATTTGTAAGCAGGCCCATTATCAGTTTTCAGCTCCTTGGGGATGCCCATGAAAGAAAAAGCCTGCAAGAGGTGCTTAGTAGCATCAATAGATGATTCTCCTGTGTGGGCAGAAGCATAGACCGCTCCAGAAAAGGTATCTACACTAACATGAACATATTTCTGCCGTCCAAAAGACTGTATGTGTGTTACATCTGTTTGCCACAGTTCACAATTGTTCAGTCCCCTTGGGTTTGCTCCCGTACTCACTGTAGGGAGTGCATGTTGTTGGCAATTTGGGCATGTGGCCACAATCGCTTTGGCCTGTTCTCGAGTGATGTTAAACTGACGAACCAGGCCAGGTGCATTTTGGTGGAAAAGCTGGTGGCTGATTTTTGCCTGTTCAAAAACATTTGGGAGAGTGGCCATCACTGCAGGTGCAGCAAGAGCATCTGCCCTTCTGTTGCCTTCAGCGATAAACCCCGGCAAGTCAGTGTGTGATCTGACATGCATCACATAAAATGGTTGCTCTCGGTGAGTGACTAACTTTACCAGCTTTGAGAGCAATTCGAAAAGTGCGATGTTAGACACATCTTGCAGTATTGCTTGATCTGCCCTGGATACTACTCCTGCCACATATGCAGAGTCTGTAATCAGATTAAATGGTTCTGAGAACCTTTCAAAGGCCCTAACAACCGCAGCCAATTCAGCAACCTGAGGTGAACCTTCCACCTCAGCAATGTCTGTCTGGGTTTGAGGATCCTTCCAAGTCATAACAGACTTGTGGGACCTCCCGGATGCATCTGTGAAGACAGTTAGAGCCCTTTTTAAAGGTCTCCTACTTAGAGCACTTCTCAGTTTTAAGGTAAATTGAACATCTTGTTCGAACAATTTGTGAGCGGGCCGCGCTACCGAAATTTGTCCTGAGTAGGAATCCAGAGCAAACTGCAACACTTCATTTTCTTGAAACAATTGTTCCAGTATTTTCATAGTATTTTGACCTGATTTTAACTCAACTGGAATGTGAATGCACTTAAAATCACATCCTGCTAACTCCCTGATCCGGGTCCTTGCTTTCCGGATCAGTTCTGCTACCAGCTCCTGAGGCTTTGTCAGTCTCTTGGACCTTTTGTGACTGAGGAAAACCCATTCTATGATCAAGAGAGGGTCCCTCTGGTCCCGGTCCTTTTTTGGTGTGTTCTTTGCCTTAGGTGTTTGTTTTTCCTCCCACTGGAAAATAATTCCATGGAGGTGTGGCAACTTACCTAGAATGATAAATTTGAATGGCAGGTCAGGCCGGCATCGGTTGGCCTGTCTTGTGGACATTGCAATCTGAACCTTTTCTAGAGCTTTCTGTGCCTCTGGGGTAATAGACCTAGGAGCACCTGGGTCCTCTCCCCCTTTCAATAAATTGAAAAGAGGGGCAAGGTCTTCATTAGTCAGACCGAGCCATGGTCTTACCCAATTCAAAGACCCACACAACTTGTGGACATCCGCAAGGGTCTTGATCTTTGGATTGATTTCTAATTTTTGAGGAACAATGGTCCTATTTCCAATTTCTAAGCCCAAATACTTCCAAGGTGGCATCTTTTGAATTTTCTTTTCCTGGAGCTCGAACCCTGCAACAATCAATGCATCGATCGTTAGGTCAAGCGCATGCGTGAGTAAATCATCATTGGGGGCACACACAAGGATATCATCCATATAATGATAGATGATGGCCTTCTCTGCGGCTGCACGTACTGGGGAAAGCAGGGAAGACACATACCACTGGCAAATAGCTGGAGATACCTTTAATCCCTGAGGAAGAACGGTCCAATGGTACCTTTTCATAGGGGATTCCATATTAATAGAAGGGACTGAGAATGCAAAACGCGGTGCATCGTCAGGGTGCAAGGGGATTTGGAAAAAACAATCCTTAATATCAATAACAGCTAATTTCCAATCTTGGGGAAGCATTGTTGGGGATGGCATACCAGGCTGGGGAGAACCCATATCTTCAATTACATTATTAATTTGTCGGAGGTCGCAGAGGAGCCGCCATCTCTTTTTGTCAGCTTTTTGGATGACAAACACTGGAGAGTTCCATGGGGACATGGTCTCCACAATGTGGCCCTTTTTTAGTTGCTCTTCCACTAGTTCTTCAAGCACCTTTATTTTTTGTTTACTTAGCGGCCACTGTTTCACCTGAACTGGTTTGTCTGTTATCCACTTCAGTTTTGGGGTGGGGCGCTGTTGTTCAGTGACTGCTGTACAAATATGCTGTGGAGAGTCTGGAATATCAATTGTGACACCCCACTGGGCCATTAAATCTCTCCCTAACAAAGGTTCTGAATAATCCAACACAAATGGACGGATATTAGCCAATTGTCCGTTTGGTCCCTCAAATTGAATAATGCTTTTGGATTGTCTTGCCAATTGCAGATCTCCTACTCCTTGAAGGTGACCGGCAACATTTTGCAAAGGCCAATGTGCTGGCCAGTCTTGTACCGGAATTACTGTGCAGTCTGCACCTGTGTCTACAAGCATCTCAATGCGTTTAGACTCCCCACCCCCACTGACATTACACCATAATTTGGGTTTGTCTTTTCCAATAACTTGGACCCGGGCGACTGTGGGCCCTTGTTTTTTGATATTTTCAGGTAAAGATGGCACAGGGATAGCTTGTGCAACAATTTGTCCCTTGGGAAGAAACAGGGGTGGGTGGAAACAATGCAGGCCGAGAACGAATTGCTCAGGATCTGATGTTGTCATTCCCGGAGCAATTTCGATCTCTTGTGGTGTGTGTTTGGTGTCCCCAATGACAATGTACTTACAACGAATCCGGCTCCAAGTACCTTTCTGTTCAGGATTTACAGACACAAAATGCCAATCAGTGTCCTCCAGATGGAGTGACTCAGTCAGCTGCAACCTGTAAGGCTCATTGACAGAAGATGTGGTTAACACAGGATCACTTAAATCATACACAGTCTTTGAAGCACCTGCTTCACTTACACAATCATTAATATTATCGCGCGCTTGATTTGTTTTGCTACCCTTATTCCCTTGGCCTGCTCTTTTTGTGTCTATGCGCCTGGCAGGCCGGCGCTGGCTCTTCAGTTTTTTTGTTGTTGTTGACCCCCAGGGAGGGCTTGTAGTTCTCCTCCCCTGCCATTTCTAAATTCATCAAATTCCCTTTTCAGGGGGCACTGGTTACTCCAGTGCCCTAGGTTGTTACAAAGCAGGCATGGTTTTGTGGGCTCAACCATTGCTGGTCTCCGCTGCTGCCCAGGGTACTGATGTGCTGAGGGAAAAGGCGCAGGGCTGGCAACGGCGACACGCTGAGGTGGTCTTGGCAGCAGCCTTGGTCTGGTGTCTTCAGCCACAGTCATCAGAGGCACTTTCCTGTTACACACTAGAAGCATGTCCTTTAACGTAGGGGTAGGTTCGAGAGGAAGGCTCAGGATTGCCGCTTGACACTGTTCATTTGCATTTGTAAACGCCAATTCCTCTAAAATTGCTTCCCTAGCATTCTCTTTTTTAACTTGTATTTCAATAGCTCTAGTTAACCTTTCTACAAATTTCAAAAAAGGCTCTGATGGTAGCTGTTTAATTTTACTATAGGGCTCAAAAGGCCCCTCAGGTTGTAGGGAAAAGAATGCTTTTTCAGCTGCTTCCTTTACTTTTTCGAGTGTTTCTGCAGGAATTGCAGTAGCTTGGATCGAGGGAGAAGACCATTGGCCCTCACCACAGAGGAGCTCAATGGTGATAGGGTTACCACTGTTGTCTTTGGCTGTGTTTGGATCAGCATGCAAGCCTGGGAGAGCATCTTTTAGCATTTGTTTCCATGCTATTTCCCATAATTTAAATTCCGTGGAGGTCATTAGACAGGAAAAAAGCTGTTTTAAATCATGTGGAATCACTACAGTCCTACTCAATTCAGAATTTAAAAGGCCACGGAAATATGGACTGTGTGGACCATATTCTTTATGAGACTTACAGATCTCTTTAATCAATTGCCGTCCAAAAGAACTCCAATTAGCAGTTGGAACTGCTCCCCCCTGAGCAGCAGTCTGAAAGGTAACAGGAGCCAGTGACAACATGGGACTATGCATTGGGTCTGCTGTTCCCTGCTCTGTATCCCTTGAAACAGAAGCATTGGGATCACAGACACAGGTTTGGGGGATGGCAGTGGGTGTGTCCCCACCGTGGGAACCCGGGGAGGGGGCGGAGACGCAACGGGGACAGGGGGCGGGGACAGGGGGCCGGCAAGGGGCGGGGAAACCGTGGGAACAGGGGGCGGGGTCAAGGGGCAGGCAGGGGGCGGGGACACCTGGTGACATCACGTCAGCAGACGCCCCCTGGGAGGAGTAGAGGGGCGGAGCTGAGGGTATTGCAGGAAAGGGAGGGGGAGGGGGAAAGGTGTCACGAGGAACAGGAGGAGAGGGGGATGGGGCTGGAGTTTTGGGATGCTTAAGGGGATTTTGGGAAGAAGAAGACCAGGTTTGGGAAGATGCCACGTGGCATCCACCATCTTGTGGACCCCCTAGGGACTGGGGGCCATTTTGGGTAACACTACTCTCTGCAAAGCTACCACGTGCTGTGGGTTTCAGAGGAGGGGACACAAGGGATTGGGAAAGATTCCACGCAGGCTGGCCAGGGCCTTGTGGAGAGGGCAACTCAGGCATTTCAACAGAATTTGGGCGTCGACTTCCCAATGAGTTTGATCTGTTTAAAATACTAAGTTTTGGGGAAAGAGGTTTAGGGGTTTTAGAACTAGGAGAGGGAGAAACAGGGAGAGTAGAAGTACATGGCTTTACATTTGGCTTTTTCTCCATTTCCTTTTGTTTGAGCAATGCTGTACGAATTTGTAAACTCCAAAACACAAATTTAGCCGAGGGGGCATTGCCAGATTGTCCTAAGGTTATCAATTCATTTGCAACTTTATCCCAGAATTGAATGTTGTGGATTTCTTCAGGGGAGATTTGTGGGAAGTGGAGGAAAAGCCATCTTATAAACTGTTTCAATTTTCCCTTTGAGAACTTCACATTACTACTATTTAAAATGCTAACAATATTATAATACACTCCTTTTTGTACAATGCTGAGTTTCAAACCCATGTTAGATGTAAAAAGCAAAGTACTAAATCCCGCCTGACCAAAAACAAAGCCAAAATCAGCTACCGATTTCAAAAAAAAAAAAACCACAGATGGAAAGGGATAACGAGCCGACAAAAGCTTCACAATGCAGCTGTATATACTGCTTTTCAAATTCCCGGGCAGCAGCAGCAGGGCACGCCCTGCCGAGCAGAGGCAGAAACAAAGCCTCCCCCGCCGTGGAATGCACCCCCCCGCGGAGCAGAGAGAGCAGCCACGCCACGCGGCAAGCCGAAACCGGGGCCCCCCGCGCCGCGTGTGCAGAGAACACCCCCCTCCCCCGCACAGAGAGAGAGAGAAAGATCTCCCGACCACGTGGAGAGAGCCGAGCTTGCAGAGCCAAAAGGAAGAGAGAGAGAGAGCTCCCGCGCGAATTCGAAAAGACAGCAAAACACGCGGCAGAAAGCTAATAGCTAGAAATCAATGAATTCCCGTCTGTGGGGCTGCGCAGCCAAAAATGCAAATGCAAAAAGGAACAGAACTCACGGCAGAGTCTGTTTTTGAGATCCTGCCCTACCGAGAGCAGAGATACTCACCCAAAATGGAAGCTGTAGCTGGCTGGGTACAGGCAGGTCTCTTCACCGGAACAGGACCTCTCTTGGGCGAGAGAGGCTACCCTGTCCTCCCTCTGGAAAATCTGCTCACCAGAAAGGAGCTGGGCTTTCCAGAGGCGCCGAACAGTCCACGAAACTTCTTCTGGGAATATTCCCTAAGTCTCTAGCCGAGGGCGAATAAACCAAAGCCCCTTTCAGCTGGATGCACGGCTGCCAGAAGCTTCTTCAAGGCACTGCAGGTCTGTCTTCGGCTTGCAGAGTCGCTTTGCCCGCCTCAGGGACGCCAAATATTGGAGAAAAAGTGGCTCCCAATATTACCAGTTAGATTGTGCCTGGGCCAGTCTGACCCTCGCTGCTGGGCCAAAGGCAGCAACTGCGGTGTGTCACTGCAGAGATACCTTAGCTTGCTGGTGGTTGCAGCTGGGCACCGAACAAGTCCAGGCTTGTAAGGGACCCCGTTACCTCAGGAGGATAGCTTCAGGCGATGGTGAAGAGAAAAAGGAGAGGATTCTGCTGGAGGGTTTCATGTCCAGAGGTTTATTCCATGGTTACAGAGGTCTGAACGTGAGGACCTGCTCCAACAGAACCAAGACCGCATGGTCTGATCACCTTTTTAAGCTCAGGGACAGGGGGAGGGGAGGTACAGGTGAGCCACCAACCAGGTGAGAGGGGCAGGGTCTCAGGGGAAGATGACACCCAGACAGGCCAATGACCTCTGGGCATAGGGGCATCCTTTGAACTTGACCAACCACACGACGCCTTGCTGGAACGTTAGGTCTGAGTGACAGGACTCACTCAGCATGGGGGTAAGGGGGAAGGGAGAGAGACATAGGCACACCTGGGAAAGTGACCTGGAAGGCCAAAATGGGACATTACAGCACACCACAACAGAGGGGTTTATGGGGCGCTCCCGGCGCTGTCTCATGGAAGGACTGCGGGAGCTTCCCACAGGGTCGGGGGCACCACCTGGATCCGCGCTTGGGTACGTGGAGCATCGCTTAAAGGAGGCGCCGAGGGACGAATCTTTGTGCCGGGGAGCAGCAGCCGAACAGGTGAGCCCGTGTGGGTTCGGAGCGGGGAATTTTCTCCTTCCCCTTTGCAATTTCATCTTGCCAGTCCCTCCCCGGTTCCCCAGGAACACAAATGGAGCTTATGAAGACAAAAGGGATTAAGGAGAAGGAAGCAGCTCCTCTTCTTTTATTGTCTGCGTTTGACCTGAGGGGATCCCTCTTGACTTGTGGTTTTAAGGGTGTTGATTGCAGGAAAAGCTGCCTTTTCCAGGCTGTTAGGGGTATCCAGGGGGTTCTATTCTAAGGGGAATGGGAAAAGTATTCTTGTGGTATTATGGGTTTGATTTGAAGGCAGCCACCCCATTTGCACCACCCTCGGGTTTAAATGGCGGGGGCAGCCCTGGTGTCCCTCCTTTTCAAGGGTTTGAATGGAGGTCGAAATCGCCCTTTCCCATCAGTCGAAGGCTTTCATTTGGGGAGCGCCCCTACTTTTCTGCTCTCCTAGGAGGTGAAATTGGAGGGGAGAACACATTTCTTTGCCCTTGTTGAAGTGAGGTGCGCCCCGTCTGCGGTTTCGGGGTTGGCTTGCGGGAAGCCGCAGCTCCGGCAGCGTTTGCAGGGCTGCAATGGGGCTGTACCGCTGCATTGGAGGGCGCTGCCCGTGCCCGCGGCCCGGCCCGGAACGTTCCCGCTCGGGAGCGCTGCTGGCACGGCCCGGGCAGCTGCCGGGGCGCACGGGGGATTCGGCGCGGCCGGGCCGGCCGAGGGCGGCAGTGGCGGAGCCGCGCCGGTGCGAGCCGTGCGGAGCCGAGTGGAGCCGGGCCGGGCCGGCCAAGGGCGGCAGAGGCGGCGCGGGCGCTGCCGCGCCGGCCCGGGCGGTGCCGGCCGCTCCGTCCACTCCGGGCGCGGGGCGCCGCTCCGTCCACTCCGGGCGCGGGGCTCGGGCGCCGCCGGTAGCCCCGGGCCCGGTGCCGGCCCCGCCGGGCAGGGGCAGCGGGCGGGGCTCCCCGGGGCGGCGCCGGCCCCGCGTGCCGGAGCAGCCGCCACAGGAGCCGCTTTCCTGCCGGGAGCCGCGCTCCGTCCGGGGCCGGCAGCGAGCGCGGGGTTCGGCCGCTCCAAGTTCGGCGGTGCCGTGGCTCGGAGGCGCTTTGGAGGCGTTGATGGCATCGCTGGGTTCGGTTTGCAGCGGCTGTCCGCTAAGGGATACGGTGTTCTTCCTGAGCGGGCACGGTTCTCGGTGCCGGTAGGGATGATAATGGTTTGTTTCGGATTGAGTTTTGTAGTCGGATATATATTTTTTTGCCGGGGTATTATGTTTAGAAGGGCGCGCAATGTTTTTTACGGGTCGTAGCGCGAAGCAGCGGTTCGCATTTTAATTCTGTTGCGGTGGCTTTTATTAGCGTGAGTGTATAGTGTTTGTTTTGGGCGGCTTGGGGTAGCGTCGTGTCGTTCATAGCAGCGGGTTTTTAATCTCGATAATTGCATGTGTGTTTATCGTCTTCCAGGGCTTTTATTTGTTTGGTTTGTTTGATTGTAGTGTATGTTTTATGGTTACGGGTAATTTGGGGGACATTGTTTATGGTTACGTTTGTCTTTAGTCTTTGTGTTTGTTTCTAGGTGGTATTTTTATTTTGATAGCTTGAGGCACTATGGGTTTATTCAGTTGGGAATAAGTTTTTTGTTTCAGATTTCAGTTTATCTGTGTTTTTTGGTATTATTCTTGTTGTTGCTTTCTTTATTTTCTTTTTTTGTTGTTGTTGTTGTTGTCTTTTAATGTATTTGCGTATTGTTTATCATGGTTTATTTTGGGAACGTGGGTTTTTATATGGTGGGTTTTTAAAGTATTTATTTATTTGAGTAGTCAATTTCTTAGTTTTTAGTGGTTGAGATGTTTTTCCATTTTGTTAATTAGTTCAGGTTTTAAAGTTATTTTTACAGAGGATTGTTTATTCTTTGAGTTAGTGTAGAGGTAGAATTTTGTTGTTTTTTATTTTTTTTAGTAACGTCGTTCAGGGTGAGTGGCACTGTCTTGAGTTTAGTAGATGGGATCGACTTTTTTTTAGTACTTTTTGTAATTTGCTGTGTGTGTTTCTATAGGATTTTCTTTTATTTTGGTTCCATTTTTCTGGCGTGATGAGAATTATTATTGAAAAGAGTGTTCTTTGTTTTTTTGCTGACACTTGTTTGGCTGTTGGAGGTATCTTGATGTTTTTGGAAGATATTGGTGGGAATTTGATGCTGTTTGTTCTGTCATTTCATTTAGGAATTGGATTTTAAATATGCAATTATGACTCTAACTATATTGAAACAAAAGAAATAGATGTGTAGCAATGGGAATGGGCCAATTTTATTTTTATATATTCGGTCAATTTTTAAAATTTAACATGTAACATGAGTCATTATATGTTACAATAAGTTATTCTAATTTTAATAGAGTATTGTGTATGTTTATAGATATATGAATAGAGAATATAAATGTAAATACAACCCAAACAAAAATACAAATATATAAATGTATTGCAACTATATGCAGATATATAAAAAATTAATAATAAATTGTAAATGTAAAATAACATAAATTGATACAATATATAGTACAAGTAATACTGTGTATATTTTTTTAAAATAATATAGGAAATGGATATAAAATAGATATAAATATGGATGTGATCTATCTATCTATATATATCTATCATTTGTTGTATATTATGATAAATATAAATATAAAAAAAAAATAGGTAGTTTAAAATAATGGATGGTTTTGTTTTTTCTTTGCCCAAGCAGGGGTTTTAGTGTAAAAATTACAAATACAAATAATATAAAGGTAGAAATATAAGTATAGAAATATATCATAAACACATTAAAGATTTATATAAAAATTAGAAATATAAGGAAAAATAAGTTGTAGCAGTAGATATGGTAAATAATAAAAAAAAAATTCCCGTATATTTTTGAATAAGGTGCATATTAAATATAGTTATTAATATAATGCATCAATATAAACTATAAATATATGTAAAATATAACTATCTATAAGAAGGAATAAAAGCTCTGTGTCACGTGCAGCAGTAGAAAATTTCAGGCTCCCAGGGAATAAATAGTTTTCTTTAAATCATTTTCGTTTTGCAGATTTTTTTTTTTACTCTCGGGTAGCCTGAAAGTTTCTACTGCTGCTTTTTTATTCTAAAGGTGGAAAGGTAAACCAAGATTAGAAATACAAGAAAGGGGAAAGGAAAGGGAAGGGAAAGGGAAAAGGAAAAGGAAAAGGGAAGGGAAGTGGTGAAAAACAGAGTGAAAAAAGTAAAAAGAGTTGGAGGGAAAAAGAGAGGGCATTGGGGAGGAGCGGTGCTGCCTCAGGTCCTTCCCCGCCGTGGGGCGAAGGAGCCGTTTGATGCCCGGGAGGGAGTGCAGGTCCCGGTGGCTCCCGGGGGACGGAGCGGTGGCTGTCAGCCCGAGACTCCAACTCCCGGCAGGCCGTGCTGCCGGCGCGGCGTGTGACGCAACGGCTATCGCGGCACATGAGTGGCTGTCAGCCCGAGACTCCAACTCCCGGCAGGCCCTGCTGCTGGCGCGGCGTGTGACGCAACGGGCGACGCGGCCCGGCATTTTTCTCTAAATCGGCAGTAAATACAGCTGAGTAAAATTAGCTTGGTTTTCTTCCTTCTTTTGTAACGGAACTGTTTTTATTAAAAATCCTATTTGAATATGTGGAAAAAGTGGGGATGTCCTGTAATATATCGTCGCTTTTCTTGTTTACAGGGTGTTTTCTTGTTACAGGGTTGTTTACGGCACCTTTTACGACAGTCGCGCTTTACGGCCGTATTTACGACAGTCGCGCTTTACGGCACCTTTTACGACAGTCGCGCTTTACGGCCGTATTTACGACAGTCGCGCTTTACGGCACCTTTTACGACAGTCGCGCTTTACGGCCGTATTTACGACAGTCGCGCTTTACGGCCGTATTTACGACAGTCGCGCTTTACGGCACCTTTTACGACAGTCGCGCTTTACGGCCGTATTTACGACAGTCGCGCTTTACGGCACCTTTTACGACGGTCGCGCTTTACGGCAGTCTTTACGACAGTCGCGCTTTACGGCACCTTTTACGACAGTCGCGCTTTACGGCAGTCTTTACGACAGTCGCGCTTTGCGACACCTTTTACGACAGTCGCGCTTTACGGCACCTTTTATGACAGGTTTTTCTCGCCCATCTTGGGCTTTTTCCTGTTTTTTTTCTTGCTAGTCTTGGGGTTTTTTTTTTTCTGAGTTTTTTACTATTTTTTTCTTGCCTATCTTGGGGATTTTTCTGGGTTTTTTCTTGCTTATCTTGGGGGGTTTTTTCTGAGTTTTTTTCTGCTTTTTTCTTGCTTTTCTTGGGTTTTTTTTCCGTTGTTTTTTTTTTTTTTTCCCTTGGTTTTTTTCTGCTCCATTTTGGTGTTTCTTTTGGGGATCTCTCTTGCCCATCTTGGGTTTTTTTCTTGTGATTTTTCTGGGTTTTTTGTTGATCTTTTTCTTGCCCATCTTGGTTTTTTTTCTGGGTTTTTCATGCCCATCTTGGGGTTTTTTAGGTGTTTTTTTCTGGGTTTGGTCTTCCCGTCTTGAGGTTTTGTTCTGGGATTGTTCTGCGTTTTTTCTTGATTTTTTCTTGCCCATCTTGAGTTTTTTTTTTCTGAGTTTTCGTGGGGGCTTTTTGTTGCCCATCTTGGGGTTTTTACTGGGTTGTTTTCTGGGTTTTTCTTGCCCATCTTGGGTTTTTAACTGGGTGTTTTGGGGTCTTTTCTACCCTTTTTCTCCTAATAACCCCTCTCCTTTCTGGGAGTGCTCTGGAGGGTCTGGGGCTTTGGAGAGGGACTGACACAGTAAAAGGGGAAAGCTGAAAGCCCTCTCCTGGAACCCCACATGCTGCCTGGCCTGCTCAGATGCTGCCCCTTGGCAAAAGGGCTCTTCCTTGGCGTTTTCTCAAAGTGATGCTCTGTGCCTGGGTGGGTCCGGCTGCTCCCTAGTCTGTGCTGGATGCTCCAACCATAGTTCCTGGAGGGACACTTGGGATACCCCTGTTAGCCCCTCTGGCCTAGCAGCTCCCTGTGCAGCTGTGCCCGGGTAACCCTCTGAAAGCAGCTGGTCACACGGGGTGCTGCTAGACCTTGGACTGGGGGTGGAGGTGAAGAAAGGTCCTGTGAGGAGCTCCTTCCCCTACACAGCCCTTCGTCTGCCCCTTAAACCATGGGGTGCCAGACTTTCCTTTCGAAGGAAATTAACAGCCTTTCCTCTCTGTGTGCCCATGGCTGAAACTGCGATTCGGCCTCCAAAACTGCAGAGACCAATTTCTCACAGCCCGCAGCTGCCAACACCAAGAACTCTCGCTGCCCTTGCAGTGCCACGTGCCTCCTGTGGACGGACGTCGACACGCAGCAGGGGTGAGTTTGGTTTTACAGGGAAGACGGCCGGCACAGGATTTCTCCAGGAGCAAAGCTGCCCCCACCGAGAACTCGGGCTGCCCTGGCAGTGCCAAGCACCTCCTAGTGCAAACTGACATCAGGAAACTCAGGGGGTGAGTTTTTCTGTGCAGAAGTTCTCCCGGACCAAAGCTGAGAGCATCTAACCCTAACCACAACAACTTAGCTGGGTCTAAAACTTACAACCTTTGGACTGGCAGTGTGGGACCCGACCCGCTGTGCCACCACTGGCCCCTTTCTAAAGCATTCCACTGCAATCCTAAAACTCTGCCTTTTCAGAGGGTGTTTCCTCTGACCCTGACCATAATCTTCAAAATATGCTAAAGAATCATAAAATGGCTTTGAAAAAGCCCCAACAATACCCTGAAAAGTCCCAGAAAAGTCCCTTCCAAAATCTCCTAAATACCTTTAAAAATCCTGGGGAAAAAAAACTCAAAATGACGTGCTCAGTCTCTGAACTCTGCCTCTTGCTGTCTAGCCCACAGATGTCACCCCTACCTTTTTGCAGTGGGTCTGTTGTCCTCTGAGGGTTCTGTCATTGTCCTGCTGTGTGAGGGTTGCTGTCTGGCCTCGTTTTTAGGGTTGCTGTGTTGTGCTGCTATTGGGGGAAAAGGCTGGTTTTAGGGGGACTGGTTAGGCTGGGGTGAGGGGTGGTACAGCTGTACCCTGTACCACTGATCTCCACTGGACTGTCCAGCCCTCAAGCCCTCTCCCTTTACCCCTCAACCCGTCCCTCTGCCCCCCAGCCCTCAGCTCCTGTGTGTCACCCTTAACCCCTCTCCTTTGCCCCTCAGCCCCCAGCTTCTCTGTGTCATCCTACAGCTGCCCCTGCCAACCTTGGCATCTCTGTGTGTCACTCACTGTCCTCTCTCTCTGTTCCTCCCTCAGGTCCCAGCCTCTGTCATCCTCAAGCCCCCACAGTGCCCCTCAAGCTGCCCCTCAGCCTCCATGTGTTGTGCCATGAAAAGACCCTAAAAAACCCTAAAAATTCCCTGAAAACCCCTTAATCTTCAACATGTCCTAAAAAACCCATGAAAACCGAGAAGTAGACTCAGAATGCTGTTAGAATACACTGAAAATACCCTATTTTTATAAAACCCCTAAAACACCCCATAAAAATCCACAAAGAACCTTTAAAAATCCCTAAATATACCCTAAATAGTCCAAAAAGAGCTCTCAAAATACCCCCAAAATCCTTAAAATGCCCTGATAAGACACTAAAAAACCTAAAAATTCCCTCAAAAACCCTAAAAATACCCTAGCCCTAAAAAGTGGGGTTTTTTCCTGAAGAATGGATTTGTAAGGCTAAAACAATAAATGCTGCCCAAAAAGTAAAAAGCAATAGATGTAATACCTCTCGTGTTAAAATTGGTCCAGGTTTTCTTATTTAACTAACTCTAACTCACAAAAAGAAGGATTTGCCTCTGCAGCTATTAGCACAGCTGGAAAGAAGAAGAAGGGGCTGCTGTGGAAAAAGCTTTTAGCTAAACCCAGAGAGTCTGGAAGAAAAGCGAATGGTAAAAGTTAATGCAGTATTATCTTTCTTTTATTACTATGCTATTAAGAAGTCCTTTCCAGGTACTGCCGAAGCAACAAGCAGAATCATGGAAAGAGAGTGAATTCATGCCAGCAGAATCAAAGGACTTGTGAAGAAACCTGAGGAATGGACTATCACATTGAAACCGGGCAATACCTAACTGACTTTCCAATGAGGACTGAGTGGTAATAGATTGGAAAAAGCCAAATGATCCAAGAAATGTACAAAGAATAACACTGAATTAAGAAATAAGATAATGCTTATATCACTGGTTTCAAGCACTGCCTGAATAAAACACCTCCTTTGGGGAGGAATACTTCAGACAGAAAGATCAAGACTGTTTTTGTATTCTGACCTTAGCCTGAGAATTGTACAGGGGAAAAGGGGAATTACCATTTCCATCAGTAAACTTTATTTGATTCATTTCAATACTGGACATGCTAGCTGGGTTATAAGTAAATGCTTGAATTGTGAGAATAATTAGTATTGTAGTTCACAAAATTCATACTCTTATTGCAAAAAATGGTGAAGTAATAACTTAGCTTTGTGGATGGGAATTATTAGTGCCTGTTGAATGAGAGATACCTGAGGAACAGTAAGAGACCACAGTTAAAGGGTGTCTAAACCAACTTGCCTGAAAATTAGTTAAGAGAAAGTGACAAGGAAATAGAGGGCAAGACCAGATTGGCCTCTGTATTTTGCCACCGAGAAGATCAAATAAACCTGCTGTGGGTTGCAACCTCACAGGCATGGGAGGTGGGAGTATAAGCCATACTGGACCTCTGTTATTCCTGGTTTTGGCACTCATCTGTTGTCTTTTCCCTTTAGGGATACCAGCAAGATCGTGTCACAAATGCTACAGAAAGCATCACATGGAAAGAAACCAAAGTTCCTCCTTTATTACACCCACCTATGTCAACAGCCACTCTTATAACCCATCCAAATTAAGAACCTGTAAGCAAAACAGAGTAAATTACTGGATTACAAGAAACTTAGGAAAAAGTGGTAATAGATTTGGAATTGAATGTCCAAAGGGAGAGAGATGGATTTGTTTTAAATTTAATCTTGAAGATAGGGTTCAAGATTTGGTAAAAAAACAAATAATAAACAAAAAGGTAAAACCAGCACAGCAATTTAACTCTCTATTGACCCTAAATTATCTATTCAGTTGTATTACAAGACTCCAAGCAGTTATAGAAATGATAGCAAATGGAGCCACCCAGGCACTAGACTTAATATCAAGTCAGCTAAGCCAAACAAAAACTGTAGGGTATCAGAATAAGTTGGCTTTAGACTATTTATTGGCCAGAGAAGGGGGTGTTTGTGGAAAGTTTAATATATCAGATTGTTGAAAATTGATGACCACAGAAAAGTCATTCCCAAAAAAGCAAAAGAAATCAAAGAAAAATATATGCCCAGAGTGGGCGGCCACCTCCTGAAACAGCCCCTCCAACACCCTTCTCGGACCCCTTCTGGGGTCCCCCTGACACCCTTCCAATTTGGGACATCCCTGCAATCCCTTCCAAGTTTTGAGACCCCTTTTTTGGCCCCCAAATTCACTCTGTCACTTCTCTTGTCCTTTTGGGCTTTGCAGAGACTGACCAGAGACTCTCCAAACCCCTGAGGCCCTCAAACTCCCCTCCTGGGGGCTTTTTGCCCTCCCTCCCTCAGGGATTTCAACTCTCTCTCCCAGGGTTCTCCCCTCCCCCCACATCCCCCCCATTTTTGTCACCCCCTAAAACCAACACCCAGGTCCCCCAAAACACAACTTTATTCACAGCCCAGCCCTGTCCATGCCCTCTCCACACCCCACAGGGGGTCCCGGTGTCACCTTCCCCACCCCCCTACCCCCCCCCCCCCTTCCCCGTGTCCCTTCTCCTATTTACAGCTCTGGGATGTGGTACCGACACGGAACAGCAAGGGGCACCAAGGGTGACACAGGGCGCGGGGTAGGCTTGGGGACATCAGCTCTGTGTCACTCTGTCCTGTGTATCCTCCTCCTTGGAGTCACTGTGTCCTGTCCTTGTTCCAGTCCAGGTGCCCCCTCACAGTCTCCCAGCTTGGTGTCACATTCCCTCACCTGTGGCATAACTCGTGTGACCCCAGCTCTGTCACCACGTCCTGCCCATGGAACACTCCCTGTGTCTCCTCACATGGTGGCACCATGTCTCCTGTCTGTAGCACAGTCCCTGTGGCCCACTGTCTGTGTGTCCCCACAGGTCTCCGACTGCTGGCACTGCCAGAGCATTATCCATTATAGTCCTTGTGTCCCCACCACGATGTCCCCTCAGGGCATGAAAAGCGGATGATGCCCCAACTATCCGTGTGTCCCCATGTCCCGGTGCCACTGTCCCCGTGCCCCTCAGGGCACAAAGAGTGGGCGGTGCCCCCAGCAGTGCAAGGACAGTGCCCCACTCTCCCTGTGCCCCCTCCGCAGTGTCCCCATGTTCCCTCGGGGCACGAAGAGCGGGTGGTGCCCCCAGCAGTGCAAGGACAGTGCCCCACTGTTCCTGTGCCCCCTCCGCAGTGTCCCCATGTTCCCTCAGGGCACGAAGAGCGGGCACTGTCCCCGCATTGTCCCCTCAGGGCACGAAGAGCGGGCGGTGCCCCCGGCGGTGCCTCCTGAGCGCGGCGCTCCGGGCGAAGCTCTCCCCACACTCCACGCAGATCAGTGGCTCCTGCCCGCAGCCGCCCTCGGCCCCTGCGGGCCCCTCGCCCTCGCCCCCCGGCCGAGGCCCCTTCAGAGCCCTCGGGGCACCGGCGGGGTGGGCGCAGCGCCGCGGCCGCGCTGCCCCGGACCCGGCGTGGGTGCGCTGGTGCTTGATGAGGTTCTTGCTCTGCGTAAAGCTCTTGCCGCACTCGGCGCAGCCATACGGGCGCTCCCCGGTGTGAATGCGCTGGTGCTGGATGAGGTTGGAGCTCCAGGAGAAGCTCTTGCCGCAGTGGCCGCACCTGTACGGCTTCTCTCCGGTGTGGGTGCGGCGGTGCTGCACCAGGTGCGAGTTCTGCGAGAAGCTCTTGCCGCACTCGCCGCAGGTGCTGGGCCGCTCGCCCGTGTGTGTGCGCTGGTGCCGCAGCAGCTTGGACCAGTGGCTGAAGCTCTTGCCGCACTCGTTGCAGATGAAGGGGCGCTGGCGGCCCCCGCCCCGCCGCCCCCCGCCCTCCTCGGAGCCCCCCGGGGCCGGGCCGGGGGTCCCGCGGGGCGGCGGGGGGCGCAGGGGGCTGTGCGGGATCACCGTGCGGATGATCTCGTGCGGCAGCACCTCGGCCTCGCTGTCACTCACGATGCCATCATCAGCTGGGGGGACATGGGGAGGGGGTGAGAGCACAGAAGGGCTTTCACTGGTCTCATTTGGACCTCCAAACCAAATGTTTGCTGTGACCCTAAAATGGGCTGGGACCCCAATAAAAATGTTTCCTGTATTCCTAAAATGGGCTGGGCCCCCTCCCCAGTGCTCATTGCACCCTAAAAGGGTGCCTGGAGCCTCCTCAAAATGTTTGTTGTGACCCAAAAAGGGGCTGGGCCTTCTCCTCAAATATTTATTGAGCCCCAGAAAGGGGTTGGGCCCCTGACCCAAATGTTCATTGTGACAAAAAAAGGGCTGCACCCCTGACCAAATATTCATTGTGCGCCAAAAAGGGGCCAGACATCCATCCCAAATGTTCACTGGATCCCAAAAATTGGCTGGATCCCTGACCCAAATATTTGTTGTGACCTAAAAGGGGGCACAAAAAGGGGCTGTGGCCCTCTCCAGTGCACCCCAGAAAGGGGCTGCAACCCCTCCCCAAATGTTCACTGTGCCCCAAAAAGGGGCTATGCCCCCTCCTGGAGTGTCTGGAGCCCCCCAAAAGTACCTGAAGGCCCCCAAAATTCCCAAAAACCCCTTCTTGGGGGGTCTGGAACCCTTTCAAGAGCGTTTTAAGCCCCCTTCAAATGCCTCTACCCCTCTCCAGTGATGTCTGTAGACCCCCAGAAGTGCCTTGAACCCCATCCCCAATGCCTCTACCCCCTTCTAGGTGCATCTGGAGCCCCCCCAAATTTGCTTACAGCCCCTCAAATTGCCTGCACCCCCTTCTTGGGGTGCCTGAGGCCCCCCAAATTTTCCTACAGCCCCCCCAAAAGTATTCGGATCCCCCCAAAATTTTCTGTACTGCTTTTCTGGGTTATCTGGAGCCCCTCATTCCCCCCCATCCACTTTTGGGGTCCCCCCCTCACCAATGAAGACCCTCCGGACCACGTCCCCCTCGTCCGAGTCCTGCAGCTCCACCACGTCCAGCTCGTCCTGCTCCATGGGGCCTCCTGCAGAGTCAAGGGGGGCCCTGAGCACCCCAAAACACCCCAGGACCCCCCTGAGCAGCAGAAAACCACAACTGCCTCCCCCCACAATTCCAAAACAATTCCAAAGGATTGTTTGCATCTTGGTTTCTGCTGTGCCCCCCAAATTTCTCAGTGTGACCCCAAATCCTTTTTTTCCCCCCTCAATCTCCATGTACCCCACCAAAATCCTTCTGTGTTACCTGTCCAAACCTTCAGGGAGATCCGAAATCGCCTCGTACCCCCCTAAGTCTCATCCCCCCAAAAACCTCTCTGCCCTCCCATCCATCTATTCCCCCCAAAATCTCTGTGTCACCCTAAATCTCTTCATGTCCCCACAAATCCCTCAGTGTAATCTCAAACTCCTCCATGTGGTCCCAGATCCCTCTGTGCCCCCCCAAATATCCTTGTTCACCCCATAAAATCCCTTTGTGTCCCCCCAAATCCTTCTGTGTGACCCCAAATCCCTCTGTGTCTCCCCAAATCACCCTGTACTCCCCAATTCCCCTCCCACCTGCTCTCTGAGGGTCTCGGGTGGGGGGGTCTCGCAGCTGCTCCGGACTCAGCCCCTAAAATCTGGGGTGAGGGGGATGGAGGGATGCAGATGGGGGGGGTGACAAAGCGGGGGGTCACCCAGTGCCCCTCAAAATCACCCAGGACCCCCCAAATCACCCAGGGTGCTCCCAAATTACTCCCAGTTCCCCCAAGTTTGCTCTCCCCCCACTTTAATTTTTCGAAGGGGGCACAAAAGAACAACAGAGCCCCAGGAGCCTTCCCCAAAATTCACCTCCCACCCCAAATCGAATACTGGGGGGGACTGACAGGTTTTTTTTTGAGGGATGCCCACTCTCTTTTTGCTCCTTCCAAAACGGTTCATCCACAGTGCCCCCCTCCAAATCCAACATGGAAGTAACCCAAATTTTTGGGGGGAGGCTCCCAAATTTTTTTGAGGGGGTCCCCACTGTCATTGCCCCCTTTCTGCCCCCCGCAAACCAGAGCCTGATCCCTCCTCCCAGCCCCAAATCCATCTCCCCTCCCGTCCCAAATCCAAGACGGCGGTTATCCACAACTGCAGGAGGGGTCTCCCAAATTTTTGTGGGAGGTCCCTACTCTCCTTTTTCCCTCTTTTCCAAATCTAAAAACGGCACACACCCCCCTCCCCTTCCATTGTCGCCCCCCTGCCACCGCCTTCCCCTTCCCAAATCCAAGACCGGGTGTATGCCAAATCGCAGAGGGATCTCCTGAATTTGGAGGGAGTGGGAGTGTTCCCCGCTCTCCTTTTCCCGTCTTTTCCAGCCCTACAAACGGTGCCTCATTTCCACCGCCCCACCCCCCCGGCTCCAATCCATCGTTTCGCTCTATCCCCTGGGTATCCCCAGCTGGACGGGATGGATCTCCCACATTTTTTTGGGGGAGTCCCCGCTCTATTCTCTCTCCTTTCCACCCCCAAAATCCGCCGTTCATCCACATCCCCCCCGCCCCAAATCTTTTGCCATGCCTCCGCCGTCGCCTCCCCATCCCAAATCCATGCCCGGGGGTATCTCCAGTTGGTGGAGGAGGAGGCGGGGGGGGATGTCCTCCCAGTTTTTTTGTGGGAGGGTTCCCACTCTCCTTTTTCCCTCATTTCCAGCCCCCCCAACGGCGCCCCACCGCCATCGCCTCCCCCATCTCAAATCTAACATCAGGGTATCCCAAACTCGGGGCATCTCCCAAATTTTCTGGAGGGGGTGTCTCCGTTTTTTCCCGTCCCCTTTTCCCCCCAAAAAACGGGCTCGTTTCCCTCCCCCCGCGCCCCCCGACTCACCTCGGCGGCTCCGCGGCGCGGGAGGGGCCGGGGGCGTTCCGGAGGGTTCCGGGGGTGGCTCCGGGGGTCCCGTCGGGCTCCGGGGTGCGGGGGGGTCGTGGCGGGGGCGTCCCCCGGGCGTGAGGCGAGCGCGGGGCCGGGAACAGGAAGGTCCCGTCATCCCATTCCCCGCCGGATGCGCCGCTGGGAAAAAAGCGGGGAAAAAACGCTGGGAAAAGTGGGGGGGAAACCTTGGAAAAAGGGAATTTGGGCGGGGGGAACCCCTAGGGGAAAAAAAAAAAAAAAGGGCGGGTCGCAGCAGGGACACCCCCGAACCGCCCGGTATTGACTGGAGGAATTGTGCGAATTGCCTGAATTGTTGGGGTTTGGTTATTTTGTTATAAAGGGGGGTGTTTTCCAAGCGGGAGATGGATCTCGGGGGGGAAGGGGGGGAGGCGGGGTGGGTTTAAGGGGAATAAGGACAGGGACCCCCCCCGACTTCTCCCTCCCCCCTTCCTGCTTTGTGTAACGGCAGCGACGCGTTTCCTGCCCCCCCCCGGGAATTAAAAATGGTTGGAATTACGCAACGAGGGCGGAGGGCTCGGCAGCGGCATCCAGGGATTCCGGGAACGGCGGGATGGGGGCTTCGGGGCGTCCTCTGCGCCCCCCCCCCAAATCCCTGAATGATCCCTCAGAGGGTTTTATCGGGGCGTTTCCTGCCCCTCTCCCTCCGACCCCCGGGAATCAGAAATTGGTTGGAATTACACAATGACGGATCACGGGATCCCGAGATAGAGGGATTCGGGGGGATCGGGGTTTTGGGGTGGCCCCTATGCCCCCCAGGTTCTCCCTCACGAGGGCCTGGGGATGCATTTCTGCTCCCCGCCCCCGCCATCCCTATAATTAAAAATGGTTGGAATCGCACAGCGAGGCTGGAGGGTTCAACAGTGGCATGGAGGGATTTTGGGATCAGGTCATGATAGGATTGCGGTTCTGGGGTGACTCCTGTGCCCTCCGAACGATGAGCCCCTCCCCCGATATTCTGGGGGTGCTTTTTTTGCCCCCCAACCTCCCAGTTAAAAATTGTTGGGATTATGCAACACAGCCAAAGATTTTGCAGAATTTTGTGATTCTGGGAGCATGGAATAGTAAGATCAGGGTTTTGGGGTGCTCCCCCTGCACCCCATGCCCCCAAAGCCCCCCAAAGGGTTTAGGGGTGCTGGGGTGAGAGTATGGGGTCTCCATCTCCTTCCCTCACCCCAGGCACTGGTTCCTGAAGGATGGGAAAAGCTCTGCATGGCCATACTGGGATCACTGGGGGTGACCCCAAAATCTCACAGTTGGACAATGTCATCACCCCTGGCTGGTGTCCCCAAATCCATATAGTGGAACAAGGCTGCTCAGAGACATTTAATTGTTGTCATCAGCAGATCCATGTGCCCAAATCCCAGGATTCCCATCCTGGGGACCCCATCCCCAGGGTTCTGGAATCCCTGTCCCCACCGGGGGTCCCCATCCCCGTCACAGTGTTCCCATCCCGACACCCCCATTCATGTGTCCCCATGCCACTCCCAATGTCTCCACAGGCTTGCCCTGATGTCCCTGTTTCCATCCTGGTGTCTCCATCTTGGTGTCCTTATCCCCATCTGCCCCCATAGGTCCAGGTGTTGCTGTCCCCATCCTCATGTCCCAATCCTGGTTTCACTGTCCCCATCCAGGTGGCGCTTTCCCCCCTCACATTTCCCACTTTTTTCATCTCTCCCCTTTCTTGCTTTTTTTCTCTTCTTTTCCCCCACCATTTCCCTCATCACCTTTTCCGCCCTTTTCCCCCTCACATTTCCCACCCTTTTTTCTCTCATGTTTCCCACACTTTTTTTTTCCTCCCTTTCCCCACCCTTCTCCCTCTCACCTTTCCTGCTGTTTTTTCCCCTCATGTTTCCAGCCCTTCTTCCCTCACATTTCTGACCCTTTCCCCCTCACGTTTCCCGCCCTTTTTGGCCTCACGCTTCCAGCCCTTCTTCCCTCACAGTTCTGACCCTTTCCCCCTCACGTTTCCCGCCCTTTTTGGCCTCACGCTTCCAGCCCTTCTTCCCTCACATTTCTCACCCTTTCCCCCTCACATTTCCATCTCTTTTTCCTCTCACCTTTTCCCACTCTTTTCCCTTCACCTTTCCCCCTCATTCCCTCCCAGGCTCTCCTGTGTGGAGGCAGCACAGGCGGCTCCTCGCTCCAGCACCACCATGGACTGGTTCCACTGCTGTCGCTGCTTCCGCCAGGATGGTGCCCACTTCGCCATCACCAACTGCGGCCACATCCTGTGCGAGGGCTGTGGGGGCTCAGGTAAAATTGAGGGAAACCCCCAGTTTAAGCCCTTTAAATGCTGAGAAAGGGGGAGTTTCCTTCAATTTAGCCCCTTAAAATGAGAGGGAAAGGAAGGGTCACCTCAACTCAAGGAAATAAATGAGGGCTCTGCCCTCAATTTAAACTCCTAAAATATCGGGGAAAGAGGGTTTTCCCTCAATTTCTGTCTTTTAAATTATGGGAAAAGGAGAATTTCCCCTCAATTTACACCCTTAGCATGGTGGAAATGGAGGATCCTGCCTCAATTTAAAACCCTAAAATGAAGGGAAATGGTCCATTTCCCTCAAGGAACACAATTTTTGGGACTTTTGGACATATTTTTCTCTCACTTTTCTCACTTTTTTCTCCCCTTCTCACAGGTCCCTGCCCAGTCTGTGGCACCGCCTGCCGCTACCTGCCCATTTCTGATCAGGCCAGTGTCCTCCATGTTGTTCCCCACATCCCCTTCCTACCCTTTTCCCTTCCCGTTCCCAACCTTCTTCCCATCCTTTTGACACCCCCATGCCCAACAGATGCGCCCAGAGGAGAAGGTTTTCTTCAAGAACCCAGTGGCCCTCACCCTCAAGCACCTTGCCCACATCACGCAGGTAAGGAGGACAGGGGTGACGGAGGATGAAGTTCCACCACTGTCCCCACCCCACACACTGGGGGGTACAAGGGAGTGACCCACATCCCCCAGGTGTGGCAGTTCCAGACGGCACAGGCACAACTTCTGGTGGACTTGCACCGGGACAGAACTCGGCGGGTGCAGGCAGAGCTGGACAAGGCCAGAGAGGAGCTGGGGAAGAGGAGGAGGTGAGGGGGACGTTATGGAAGGGGGTTCACACCTCCATCTTGGGCTCCTCTGGGCATGTGGGTGAGGCAGCACTCCTTGGTCAACACCTTAATGACAGTCCTCAGCCTTCTGGCCCCTTTTTTGGGAGGATCTTATCCCCCCTTGGCTGCCACATTGGTGACAGCATGTTCTGCCATTCACTGCCATCTTGGTGAGTTCCCACCCCCTTGCTCTGCCCCCCTCAGCTGCACTATGGAGGGACCCCCACCCCAAATGTGGGGGAAAACCCACCCTCCATTAAATCCTCCCCCTTCCCAGGGAGCTGGAGTCACTTCGCCGGGAGAATGAGGAGCTGCGCCGCATGCAGGTGGCCCCTAAAGCCCCCCTTCCCCTTCTCTGGCCCCCAAACTCCCCCCCCCAAATCCCTCCTGCCCCTTACCTCACTCCCAAAACTGTCCCCCCCAAATCTCCCCACACAGCTCTCCCCAGGCTGGCACTGGAGCAGCCACAGCAGCACTCCCCATCCCTCCCCCACACATTCAGGTAAGTGCCCCCCAAATTTGTAGGGGAGTCTTTCACGCCGTAAAACAGCTCCTCATCCCCTCCTTGCCCATAGGGATTCTCCCAAATTTTCTGTCTCCTTTCCAGTCACCCCCCAGCCCCGCCGGCAGCTCAGCAGTCAAGTGGTCAGGTAAGGGGTGTGGGGCATCCTAACTTGGGATGGGGTTCCCTCAATTTCACAAGGGGGGGGTCCCCCAAACTTCCCTCCTCTCTTTTGCAGCCGCTTGGCCCCACTGGAGCCCCCCCAGTCCCACAGCACCCCAGGATGGCAGGTGAGACCTCACCCCAAATGGGGGCCACCCCAAATTAGGGGGGTTCCCATAATGGTTTGCTCTCCCACCACAGGCTGGCGTAGCCTACAGAAATTCAGGGACCTCCAGCGTAGGTGAGTGACCCCAAATGCTACAGGATTTACCCCAAGGTAATGTCCCAAGCCCTGCCCTTCAGCTCCAAGCACCATCCCCTTTCCCCCCTTTTTAGGAGGGACCCTAAAAGCTCATATAGGGCCTCATACCCCCATGGTGTTACCCCAAACCCCTGATCTCTCCCCACAGGGACCCCAAAGCCCCACGGAAGGAGCCCAGAGCTCCCCAAACCCCCTGCAGGACCCCAAGCCCTCCCAGAGAAACCCCTGACCCTGATCTGTGGGGTGACCTTAAAAAAACCCCTAATGCCCCTTTCCTCCCTCAGCGCCCCCCTTGGCTGGGACAAGCGAGGTACAGGTACTGGGGGCACTAGGAGGAACTGGGAGGGGATTGGGGGCCTTGGAATAAACCGGGAGATGTGGAGAGGCGAATCTGTGGGGACTGGGATAAACTGGGAGGGACTGGGAGGGGATGTAGGAAGCCCCAGGAGGGACCTGGGGGCTCTGGGAGGGGAGATTGCTTACTGGGAGAGAATTTGGATTCCTGGGAGCACTGGGAGGGGGTGTTTGGGTTACTGGTAGGGGGGCTTGGTGATACTGGGAGCACTGGGAGGACCCCAGCTCCACCCCCTCCTCCTTGACCCTCCCTTATCCCACCGCTTTTCCTCCGAAATCAAGATAAAACCTCCAAATGCAGTAGCTATTCCCCAAATTCAGAGGCCACCCCCCCCCAAATTCTGTAACCAAGCCCGCCCAGAATTCAGTAGCCACCCCCCAAATTGCGATAGCCACCCCGATATTCGGTAGCCAGGAATTTAATCTTCTTTATTTAGAGCTCTGCTCTGCGGCTGGCGAGGGGCGGGCGCTCCCAGTGGGATCTCAACCCACGGCCATAAAGGACAAACAGAGATCTCTGACGGGATCCGAGGCTCCTGAACAGGAGCTCCGGGGCTTCCCTGGATGTTATACCTGGAAATAACTGGGGGCAGAAGTTGTTAAAAAGGAATTAAAAAAAAATTCCAATTTTGGTGCCGTTTTGGGTCCGTTTGTGGGGCCGGGCTAGGGGGGCGTGGCCTCTCTACGGCGAGGCCCCGCCCCCCGGGCGCATCGAGGTTGTGTTGCTGCGTTCCTTTTGGTTGGTAGCTCGGTGTGGGCGTGGCCTAAGGGGAAAGCGGGATATGGAGGCAAATTGGGAAAAAATGGGGAAAATTGGGGGAAAATTAAGGGGGTTACGAGGAGGGGGTCTATGGAGGAGGGGGAGGGCCTTCGTGATCATAGGAAAGCGCGGATTGGTGAAAATCCGATGGAAGGCGTGGCTTAAGAGCGATCGGTGCTGGGGATTGGAGGACAGCATGCAGGGGGCGGGACCAGCTCGGGAGCCGGAGCCGGATTTGTGGCGAGGCGGTCGGGCGGGGCACTTGGTGTGACGTCACTTCTGGTTAGCGGTATTTCCGCGTCAAGCTTGGCCAGCCGCCGCTGGTGGTCCGGGAGCGGCTCGGGACCCCGGAACCGCCCCGCGACCGCTCCGGGGCCACTCCGCATTCCTCCGGAGCAGCCGCCGCTCCACCTCCGGACTCTCCTGCGGCTCGGCCCGGCCCGGGCCGCTCCCTCCCCGCCCCGGGTCCGGCGCGGGGCTCGGCGGGGCCGGCCGGGGATGCCGCGGCGCGGCCCGCGCCATGTGGTACATCATGCAGAGCATTCAGAGCAAGTACTCGCTGTCCGAGCGCCTTATCCGCACCATCGCCGCCATCCGCTCCTTCCCTCGGGACAACGTGGAGGATCTCATCGGCCGGGTGAGGCCCCGTGGCCGGGACATCCCAGCCCTTCCGCGGTCGGGCCGGCCTGCTTGAGTCCCGCCCGGACTCCGGGTGCCTCTGACGGGCAGTGCCGAGCAGTCGCCGGCTGTCCCGCTCCCTGCGGAGCTTCCGTGGGGATCCCCTGGAGGGATTTTCCCGGGAGGGTAAGATCAGGGCATCTCCGGTTGGTTTAGAGACTCCAGGCTTTTCCTTCCACCCTCCGAACCCCCGGGGCTGGCGGTGTGTCTGGGGGTCTCCGGGCACCGTTTGGTGACAGTGAATTAGTGAAACACAAGCGGGAGCTGGAATTAAGACCGGAAGTGTTTTGCGAACAAACCCCCGGGATTTCTCCTAATTATGCCTTTCTTGAAGGGATGGGAAGGGCAGGGAAAGGATGGGTTTTGCTGACCCCGAGGCGGTTCCTACAAACCCTCGGGGTTTGTGTGAATTAACCGTTTCTGAAGGGATGGAAATGGGGAGTTCCTTACCAGGGGTGTTCCTGTGCTCCCCAGGGCGCCGATGTGAACTGCCTGCACGGCACTCTCAAACCCCTGCACTGTGCCTGCATGGTGGCTGATGCCGACTGCGTTGAGCTGCTGCTGCAAAAAGGAGCTGAGGTAAAGCTTTGGAAAAACCGAAAACAGGTGGAAAATTCCGAGATAAGGGGCAGGGAAGTCAGGAAGAGCTGATTAAGAGCTGATGTTGGAGCTGATGTGCTTAAGTTGGATTTTGGGAAAACATTCTTCCCCCTGAGTGTCGCAAGCTCCGGAAACTGGGGTTTGGACAATGCTCCCAGCATAGGGGGGGATTTTTGAGTGTCCTGTGCAGGGCCAGGGCTTGGATTTGGAGATCTTTGTAGGTCTTTTCCACCCCAGGATATTCCATGGGCTTGTATTTCCTCACAAAGCGGCACCAGGGGAAGGTTCACTGTTCCAACAGGGAGGGAATTCTTGGGCTGAGATTTTCGGGAGAGGAGGAAGGATTGAAACCTAAATTTTTGCACTGAGATTTCAGGAGGCTGGGAAGGAAGAATTAAACCCTACATTTGCTGGATTTTTTACCCCACTTTCCCCTGGCTACTTGGCTAAAACCCTTCCTTATTTTTCCCTACATTTGGGATTTGGGACCTTTAGCTCTTCCCTTGCTGCAGGATCCAGCTGGAGCCACTCCCTGACCCCCAAACCTTTTTTTTTTCTCCCCCAGGTGAACGCCCTGGATGGCTACAACCGGACAGCCCTTCACTATGCAGCAGAAAAAGATGAAACCTGCGTGGAGATTTTATTGGAGTACGGAGCCAACCCCAACGCCCTGGACGGCAACAAGGACACGCCCCTGCACTGGGCGGCCTTCAAGAACAACGCCGAGTGCGTGCGGGCCCTGCTGGCCAACGGCGCCCTGGTCAACGCCCTGGACTACAACAACGACACCCCCCTGAGCTGGGCGGCCATGAAGGGCAACCTGGAGAGCGTCAGCGTCCTGCTGGACTTCGGCGCCGAGGTGCGCGTGGTCAACCTGAAGGGCCAGAGCCCCATCTCGCGCCTGGTGGCGCTGCTGGTGCGGGGCCTGGGCACGGAGCGGGAGGATTCCTGCCTGGATTTGCTGCACAGAGCCACGGGACACTTCGAGCTGCGCAAGAACGGGAGCCTGCCCTGGGAGGTGGCCCGCGACCCGCAGCTGTGCCAGCGGCTGACGCTGCTGTGCTCGGCGCCGGGCACGCTGCAGGCGCTGTCGCGCTACGCCGTGCGCCGCTCGCTCGGCCTGCGCTTCCTGCCCCAGGCCGTGCAGCAGCTGCCGCTGCCCGCCTGCCTCAAGGAGTACCTGCTGCTGCTCACCTGAGCCAGGGACAGCTGCCCTTCCCCTCCCCGGAGGATCCCCGCTCACTTTGTCACTTCCCAGGTTCTTCTCCATGGTTTTTGTTCCCCTCAGCCACCCAGCACCCTGCTGGCCCCTCACGCTGCCTCCCTTTCCTCCCCTTGGCCCTTCCATTTTGTCCCCTCCCTTTCTCCCCCTGTTCTGTCACGCTCCCTCCATTTCCTCCTTTCTGTTCCCTCTGCTTCTCTCCCTGTCCCCCCATTTCACTCTCCTGCAATGAACAATATCCCTCTGATGGCAAATTATATCCCAGCTGTTGGATTGATCTGTTTTTCCCCTTTTTTTTTTTTTTTTTTTGGTTTTTTTCCTTGCAAAAGGAAGGTTTTAAAGGAAAAGTCTCCTTTGAGGAAGGACCCAAGGCAAGAAATTGTAGGTTGGGATGCAGAGTAATCCTGTGGGATGGGTTGGCTGAAAATCAAAGATCCAGGTGTTTCTCCAGCATGGAGAGTGAAGTTCTGCCTGTTTATCCATAACTTTTATGCTACATCAAGAAACCACCTCAAAAACCAAAATTTTGCAGGGCTGGAATTCTTGTAGGTGAAAGAAATCTCTTCCAGAGAGCTCCACATGAAGCTGAGGGCTTCCCTCCCACCTCTTCAAGGTTCCTGAGGTTTCCCTCTAGGAATTCACCCTTTGATATTGGTTTGGGGGGGGGGGGGGTTGGGATCTATTCCAGGATCCAATGGAAGAGCAGATCTCCAAGGTGAAACCAAGTGGCTAAAAACTGTCATTGTTGTTTCCTGGGATGAACTTGGGGCACAAATTTTACCTGTTTTATCCCTCTGTGTTATGCTGGGCAGGGAAATCCTGAGGATGAGGAGGGATTTGGTGTCAGTGGGGTCCAGGTTTGCCTTTCCATGGATTCACAGACACCTGGAGCACTTGGACAAGCACTGAATTTATTGAAACATCTCCACTTTATGACTTTTAACCCTAAAAACCTCAACCTCCACCATCCATCCTCAATTTAACCTGATACCGCTTGGGGACCCCTTCTCAAAATCCCATAAAATCCCTGAAAAGCCCCAGGATGTTGTGAGAAAAGGGGATTTTTGGGGTTCCTCAGGCTGGCAGTGACTGCTGTCCCTGTCACAGAGTGGCCTCGGGGACCAGGACCTTGCGGGTCAGGTGCTCCAGGTGCGCCGTCTCAGATGTGTCTAGCTCGATGTTGTACTTGGCTAGGATTTTGAGGATGGGCCGCAGTTTCAGCCACCACTGCTCCTTGGGGATGCGGTGCCTGAGGGGACAGAGACAGACTGGGGATATCCCTGGGGAGGGATCCCAGGCTTTGTCCCACTTTCCCAGGGTGGGGAAGGGAGGGACAGGGAGGGAGACGCACTCGAAATCCGTCTGCTGGCGCAGCTCAGCGATGGGCTGGAACACCAGGCTGCGCTTGCGCATCCCCAGCAGGCACGCCGAGTCCGCCGTGTTGGCAAAGATCCGGCCTGGGAGGAACACAGGAATGGTAGGGAACCTCCTGGAGGCAAGTTGGGAATGGTTGGGATCCTCCAGGGACGTGGGAGGGAAGGGTGGGAATGTTTGGTAATCTTCAGGGATGGGAAAACACCTGGGACAGGACGTTGGGAATGTTTGGGATCCTCCTGGAGCAGGGGTTGGGAATGCTGGGGATGCTGCATGAGGGTAAAACCTATGGGAGGGTAGGTTGGGGATATTTGGGACCTTTCAAAAACATGGGAGGGGAGTTTAGGAATGTTTGGGATCATCCAGGAGTGGGGAACATCCCCCAGAATCCACAGGAGGGCTTTTTGGGAATGGTTTGGGAATGTAGGGTCACTCTGGGGCCCCTTTGGGATCCCCCATCCAGCAGCACCCACCATGCCGGGAGCACTCCTTGATCTTCCCGGTGATCCAGGCCACGGCCTTGGCGCCCATCTTGGTGCCGAAATTACGGTCAAAGGGGGTGGGGCTGCCTCCCTGCCCCAGGAGAATCCAGGATGAGCCAATGAAATCTCCCAAATCCCAATCCCCTTCCCAGGGAAATCCCCTGAACACCGATCCTGTTCCTGGGGGAATTCCCAAACCCTCACCCCATTCCCACCTGCTGCATGTGCCCCAGGACGTTTTTCCGGCAGTCAAAAATCCCTTTGCCCTCCTCACAGTAGAGGTTGTAGATGAAATCTGTGGTGTAGTTCTCATTGCAACGCTCATTCCTGCACCAGGGACAGGATCAGGCCCAAATCCCATAATTCACCCCATCCCAAACAATTCCACTGATCCCAAACAGCAGCACCACAATGAGACTCCAAATCTTCCATCCCTTGCCCATCACCAATGTGAGAGCCCAGTTCCCCTGATCCCAAACCCAATCCCCACGGGGGTGCCATGAGGTCCTCCCAAGGCTGGAACCCACCTGAGCACAAGCCCCCTCTTCACCGTGGTCTTCATCTTCTCTGTCAGGTGGTCCACATTGGCCTGTGGGGTCGGGAATGGAGGTGGGAGCGGGGTCAGTGGGGAACCTACTCGTTGCACACTACCCGGGTGCCACTGGGGACTGGGGACAAGACTGTCCCCACCTGCAGGTCACGGCTGCTGAAGGGCTCTTCGAAGATGTAGGCGGCGTCGGCGCCGGCCGCCAGCCCAGCCATAGTGGCCAGGTAGCCACAGAAGCCACCCATGGTCTCGATGATGAACACACGGCGCTTAGTGCCTGCAGCCGACTGCTTTATCAGGTCACACGTCTGCAGTGGGGACAGGATTTGGGGTCAGGAAAAGGGGTTTAGGGCCAGGGAACTTGGGATGCCCACTGCAGACTGCTTGATCAGGTCACATGTCTGAAATGTGGGATTTGGGGTCAGGAAAAGGGGTCTAATGTCAGGGCAGTTGGGGGATTTCCATCAGGGTCTCAGAGAGGTGATAGAGGTAGGAGAAGTGCTTTGGGATAAGGGGAATTTGAGACTTCCACTGGGATCTTACTGCGATGATGATGTTTAGCATCAGGAGGGATATGGGGTACAGGATTTGGGTTCTCACTGTGGTGATGATGTTTGGGAGCAGAGGCTACAGGATGGGGTGTCCGACCAGGGTGATAGTGTTTGGGACAAGGGGGATTTTGGGGAGGTATCTGGGGTCTCACAGTGGTGATGGTGTTGAGGGCGGTGTCAGCGCCGATGCTGAAGTCAGAGCCGGGAACGTTGTTGGAGACGGTGGCGGGCACGATGCACAGGGGGATGCAGAGCTCCTCGAAGCGTGCCCGGCCCTCCACCAGCTCCAGGCCACCTGTGAACGCCTGAGAGACAATGGGAACATCAGGGGACAATGCAGAGAGGAGAGGAGAGGAACAGTGGGGGCACTGACCACACCTTGACCAGACCTGGCCCTCCACCAGCTCCAGGCTGCCTGTGAATGCCTGGGGGATGGCAGAGGGACCCTGACCCCACCCTGGCCACACCCCAACCATGCTCTGACCAAGCCCCACTGACCCCACCCTGCTGACCACACCCTGCCCACACGGCACTGACCTCAAAGCCACCGATGATGATAAGACCATGAATCCCAAATTTGCTGATGTTGGCGCTGATCTCCTCAAAATGTTTCTTGGGCAGAGTCCTGGGAAGGGGAGACTCCTTGGGATGAGCCTGACCAGAGGGGGACCCCAGAGGAACCCCAAATGACCCCACACGCAGCGGGGACTCACCTCTTGGTGCCTAGTTTGGATCCTCCCAGCCCCGTCCAGCTGCCCACAGTATTCCAGCTGATCTCCTCCACCTGAGGGGTGAAACAGGGGTTTAATGGGGTGGGAGAAGGATCTGGGGTCACAATGGCCCCCCTCAGCCCTCTCAGAGTGACATTGGGCTCACACAATGTCCCCTCAGCCCTCTCAGGAGGTCACACAATGTCCCCTGGCTTGGGGACAGCAGCAGATCAGACCCATAGCAGGGCTGGGGTTTGGACAGGGATTAAACACCCCCATCCTGAGGAATCTCCATCCCTGCAGTGCCACAACTGCCCCTTCCCAAGTCCTTTTCTTTCACCCTTCTCCCACATGGATCTCCCCATCCCAAAATCCAACCCGTCAAATCCATCATGCCCTGGCCACCCCTTCATCCCATAGGGATCTCCCCATCCCAACTCCTTTCACCCATAGGACCCTCACTATCCCGAATGCCAGCCCCTCAAATCCATCCCAAGCCCTGTTCCCTGTGCCAATCTCCCCATCCCAGTTCCTCTCCTGACCCTTTTCCCACCCCATTCCCCTCGGGACCCTCACCATGCCAAAGGCCAGCCCCTCGAAGCCGTCGTGCACGGCGAGCATGCGGTGCCCGTGGATGAGGCCGATCCTCACGGTCGACCGCACGGCCGCGTTCATCCCTGCGGCCGGAGCGCCCACGTTCATCACGGCCACCGTGTACCCGCTCTGGGGACAGGGACAGGGCTCACTGGGGGTTGGGGTGGGATTGGGTGGTATCCGTGCCTGGGATGGAATTGGGGTGTCCCAGCTCAGGCCCCTCCCCAGTGCTCCCTACCTTGGTGGCAGGCGGGCGGATGTGAGCCAGCAGCTTGTAGACATTCCAGTTGTTCTGAAAGCTCCTAAAAATCAGGGAAGTTGGGGTTTTGAGACGGTTTGAGGACATTGGGGTTTCAGGGACAGGGACACGGAGGTGCCACCCACCGGCCCCGCAGCTTCAGCGCATCCTCAAAGCGTCCTTCATTCATGGCTGTGGTGACGTCCTTGGTCTGGGGGCACAGAGGGGGATTGGGGTGGGATTGGGGTTTCCTGGGTGGAATTGGGGTGTCCTGGGGTGGGATTAGGGTGTCCTGGGTAGTGTTGGAGTGTTTTGGATGGGTTTGGGTTGGAATGGGGTGTCTTGGGGTGGGATCCATCCCTGGGGCTGGCTTGGTGACACTCCCTGGAGGATTTGGAGACATCTTAGGGATGGGAACCATCTTAGGGACCCAGACTGGGTCTGGGACCACTCCCAGCGTCCCCCCATCCCCACTCACCACCTGGACACATTCCATGAGGGGCAGGCGCACGGCCTGGTTGCCGGACAGACTGACCACGCAGGCCGGCGTCTCTGGTGTCCCCTCAAGCAGTGCCATCACAGCCTCCACACCCATCCTGCTGGCCTGAGGGGACATCAGGGGTGTCACCTCCCAAGGGGGGCTGTCAGTCACCTCCAGGTCCCTTTGTTTGGGACCGGGGTGAGGAAGGAGGTGCCCACCAGGATGCGGTCGAAGGCTGAGGGGGTCCCCCCACGCTGGACATGGCCCAGGATGGTCACCCTGGTGTCGTACCCCAGACGTTTCACCACCAGCTGCAGGGACACAGGAGAGCTCTGGGACTGGCCCCAAAAAGGGAGGGGGCAAAGGGGGATGTCCCCCATGTCCCCCCATCCCCACTCACAGCTTTGATCTCGTCCGAGGTGATGGCCTTGCCGTGCTTGTCGATGGCGCCCTCAGCCACAATGATGATGTTGAGCCTGGAGCCACCATCACGGGTCTGGGGGGGGGATCACAGGGTGTCAGCAAGGATAGGGACGGGGGGAGATCATCCCTCCATCCCTCCATCCCCATGTCCATCCCTCCCTCCCACCTCAGTCAGCCTCCTGCACAGGTGCTCCTCCCAGTCGTCCTCAGGGGGTGACTCAGGGATGAAAACCCAATCAGCACCACAGGCCAGGGCTGTGATCAGCGCCAGGTACCTGAAATGGGGCCAAAACCTGCTTTTGAGCCACTTCCCCCAGTTTTTGGGGTGACAAGAACCCCTCCTAGGTGCCAGAACGTACCCGCAGTGCCGCCCCATCACCTCCAGCACAAAAGTCCTCTGGTGGCTGTGGGGACAAGAAAGCGTCACCCACCCGAAACGGGAACACCGGGGGCTGGGGGACAACAAGAGTGTCCTTGTCACCTCTGCGCTGTGGTGGTGATGGCGTCCACGATCTCCATGATGCGGTGCAGCGCCGAGTCGGTGCCGATGGTCATGTCAGTGCCACAGAAGTCGTTGTCGATGGAGCCCACCATGCCCACGATGTTCAGGTGGCTCGAGCGCTGCGCCTCCTCTGCCGTGATGCCACCTGGGGAGAGGGTGGGCAGGAGGGGGACACCATCCCCAGATGGTCACTTGGGGGGTAGAGGTGTCAAAGGGATTGTTTGGGGGAAAAACACTCAGCTTTGGGTAACAAAACACCGTATTTTTGTGTAGGACACCTTGATTTTGGAACCAAAGTTTTTTTGGAATCACAAACTTACATTACACTGCAACAACAAACCTTCCCACACCCTCCTTTCCTGACGCGAGACCCCCCCCGAAAATGTCCCCTTAGGGGGAAGCAGTGCCACAAATCTCTGTTTTGCAGGAAAACCTCAAATTTTTGAGTGCCGCACCCTGCGTTTTTTAACCACACCCTCTTTTCCTTCTGTGTCCCCCTTTAAAACATCTTCAACAGTGCCCCAAACCTCCATAATTATGGAAAAAAAAACAATTTTGGAGTTTCACTTCCTGATTCAAAACCAAACCTTTCCACATCCCCTGTTCTCTCTCTGCCCTCCTTCAAAGTGTCCCCTTGGGGAGCAAAAGTGTCCTAAACTTCCATAATTAGGGAAGAACACCACATTATTATGTGCGAAAACCCAAATTTTTTTGTGCTTTTGAACCCAAACCTTTCTCTTTTGACCCCAACCCTTTCCCTGTGCCCCCCTCCCTCTCCCTCACCCCAGGAGGGTTTCGGGGCTCCCCCGGTGTCCCCCCCATACCGGTTTTGAGCAGCTCTGCCAGGAGCCCGCCCCACTCGGCGCGGAAGGTGTCGGCACCGGTGAGGCTGCCGTCGCCGCCGATCACGCACAGGTTGGTGATGCCGCGCTTGACCAGGTTCCGCGCGGCGCGCAGCCGCCCCTCGCGCGTGCGGAAATCCTGGCAGCGCGCGCTGCCAATCACCGTGCCACCCTGGGGAGGGACGGTGGGGCACGGCTGGCCTTGGGGCTGGCTGTCCATCCCTGTGTCTGTCCACCCCTCTGTCCATCCGCCCATCTCATCCCCATGTCCATATCTCTGTCCCATCCTCATATCCACCCATCCATCCATCCATCCATCCATCCATCCATCCCATCCCATCCCCACGTCCGTCCCTGTGTCCATCCCTGTGTCCACCCTTCCCTCCCTCCCCCCATCCCAGCTCTGCTTCTGGGTCATTTTCTGTTGAGCCCAGGCTCAGACTGGAACCAGTGAGGGACAAACTGGGACCAGTGAGAAGCATGCCCAGTGCCTCCCCAGCCCAGGAGGTGATTCCCCACTGTCCCCCTGTCCATGTGTCCCTCACCAGCTGCAACATCATGGACACACTTTCCCACGTGGCCTCCCTGATGTGGTCACCCACCGTCCACCAGCCCCTGGTAGCCCTGTGGGGACAGAACGGACAGTGGTTCAAGGACACCTTTTCCCAAATTTTGCGGTGGGGCTGTGGAATTTCGGGGTTGGGGCTGACACTGACCTCACACACGAAGAACACTTTGGCCCCGGTGTAGATCCCCACACGCACCACGGCGCGCGCACGGCCGCGTTCATCCCTGTGGGGCACCGCCATCATCCTGTCACCCCTTGGTGACATCCCCAAGCCCCTGTCACCTCCCTGCAGCTGCCACCCCTCAGTGGACACCCCCAATCTGTCCCCCCCGTACCCCCCCTGTCCCCCCCTCGCAGCTGCCACCGCCTGGGTTATTTTTGCCCCGGTGACCTTTGGTGGCAGCGCCTGACATGGGTGACAAACACGGGGGTGGGGGGAGGGGACACTCGGGGGGGGGGGCCCCCATGGCCTGGCAGCCCCCCCGTGTCTGTCCGCCCATCCTTGGGGACCCCCCAGAAAAATCCCAAATCTGGGGATGAATCCTTGGAATTTTGGGCAATCCTGATTATTGTGGCTCAGTACCAAAGTGCCACCGGCGCCCACTTGGAGTCCCCTGCCCGAATTTTGTCACCGTTGTTCCCCTCTGCTATCCCAAAACCCCTCGAGCTCCACCCGACCCCAAACCCCCACCAAGGTCATTCCCAGAACCTCAATCCAGGGAAAACCCTGATGGTTGTGGCATCAAAATCCTGATTTTTACCTCAAATGAGCGGTTTTAGGTACTTGGTGGTTTGGGGGGGGGGGGGGGGAGTTTTAAGGGATTTGGGGGGGGGAATTTTGGGGTGGGGGGGGATTTTGGGGGGGTGGATTTGGGAGGGGGGGGGCTTGGGGATTCCGGGGATCCCAGGGGATTTGCGGAGTTTTGGAGGAGGGGGGAGAAATTCGGGGGGGTTTGGGGGGATTTCCAGGGATTTCGGGCTGGGGATTTCTAGGGATTTTGGATCCCGGGGGTTTTGAGGTGCTCTTACCCTGCGCGTCCCCCCCGGAGGTGAGGACGGCGATGGCTTTGCCGACCCCCAGGGTCTCAGTGTGCTGGGGTCCCGCGGGGCTCGGGGGCATTTTCCTGCCTGGAAAAAATCGGGAAATTCGGGCAAATCCCAAGGCGGGACGGGCGGCTCTGTCCCTCTGAGTGACGCTGCCAGCGCAGAGTGGCACCCTGGGGAGGAACGCGGCGACACTGGGACAGCCCCGCTGCCGCCGCCGGGACACTCCCGCCCGGGGGGGGCGTGGGGGGACTCCTTACTGGGAGTCCTCGTTACCGGTCCCAGTCTCGATTCCCTACTGGGGCCAGGCTGTCCTTAGCGGTCCCAGCCTCTCCTTACTGGTTCCAGTTTGTCTTTACTGGACGCAGTGCATACTCTCTCTGGAGTTGCTCCGTCCTTCTTACTGGTGCCAATCTCTGTTCCTTACTGGTGCTAGTCTGTCCTTACTGGTCTCAGTTTGTTTTCCCTGTCCTGCTCTCCTTAATGGTCCAGTCCTTCTTTAGCGGGGCCAGTTTGTCCTCACTGGTCCGAATCCCTGTTCCCAGTGGGAGCTGCTCTGCACTCCTTACTAGTGCCACTCTGTCCTTACTGGTTCCAGTCTGGATTCCCTGTTCATCCCAGTCTCTATTCCCTGTAGTTATTGGTCCGCCCTCCTTACTGGTGCCAGTTTATCCTCCTTACTGGTCCCAGTCCATCCTTACCAGTCCCGTCTGTGTTCCCTGTGGGACTCTGTGCTCCCCACTGGTTCCATTCTGCTTTCCTTACTGGTCCCAGTCCCCATTCTCTGCCTCTCCCGGTTCCAGCTCCCCGCCGGTCCCTGTGCGGGGCTGTTACTGGTGCCAGCTCCTGCTCCGTGCTGGTTCCAGTACCTGTCCCTAACTGGTTCCAGTTCATCGCCGGTCCCGGTGCAGGGCCGTTACCGGCCCGGGTCGCTGTTCCCGGTGGGATCTGCTCTGCTTTCCTTACTGCTCCTAGTCCCCGTTCCCTGCCGCTGCCTCTCCCGGCTCCGGTTCCCTCCCGGTCCCGGTCCGTGGGCGTTACCGGTGCCGGTCCGCAGGCGTTACCGGGGCCCTCCCGGGGCCGTTAGTGGCGCCAGTCCCGGTGCCCACCGGGAGCACTGACCTGCGGAGCGCCGCCGGCCCGGCCCGGGCGGGAGGAAGGACAGCAGGAGGAGGAGGAGGAGCGCGGCCACGGAGAGCGCGGCCGGGCCGCGAACCGAGACAGAGCCGGGGCCACCGGGACCGCCACCATGGCCCGGGGACAGCGCCACCATGGCCTGGGGACAGCGCGGGGGCACGGGCTGGGACCGGGGATTGGCTGCGGGGAGCGCTGTAATGGGATCGGGGTGACGGATCGGCTGTAATGGGATCGCCCGTTAGGGGATCAGGGTAACGGGATCGGTGTAACGGGATCGGCTGTGACGGGGTCGCTGTAATGGGATCGGGGTGACGGGATCAGTGTAATGGGATCGGCTGTAACGGGATCGGCTGTAATGGATCGCCCGTTATGGAATCGCCGGTTTGGGATCAGCTATAATGGGATCGGCTGTAGCGTCCAGCTACTGTGGGATTGACTGTAATGGGATCAGCTATTATGGGATAGGCTGTAACAGTTTTGGATGTAGGGACCAGCTGTAACAGGACTGACCATAAGGACAAACTTGGAATGGGATCAACTGTAACGGGATCGACTGTGATGGGATCGGTGGTAGGGACTCACACACAGAGTGAACCCTCCATATGGTCACAGCCCCCAGAGAATGACCCCCTATAGGGTCACAGCTCCCACAGAGTGACCCCCCACCACAGAGTGACCCCTATAGGGTCAGCCCCCCCGTCCAGGGTGGACCCTCCTTTCCGGCTGCCCCCCCTGGACCTCCCAGCCGCCAGGGGGGCGCTCTCCGCTCCCAGCAAATCTCGGCTCCCTCCCCTGCTCCGGCGGCAGCACTTCCGGCAGCGCTGCCGCCGCTCACTTCCGCTTCCGCTGCTTCCCCCTCGCTGCCGCCGCGGAGCCCGGGAGAGCCGCGCGCGCTCGGGAGGCTTGGGGTTCCATTTCCGCTTCCGGTGCGGCGGCCGGGCCGGCTGAGGCAAGAGAAGCGGCGGCGGCTCCGGACCCTGCTCCGCTCCCGGACCGGGCTCTTCCCTCTCCCGCTGCCCTCACACCCGACTCCGCCACCACTGGGCCTTTTCCCGTGCCCGGTCCTGCCGCTGCCCAGGGCCGAGGCGGCGGCGCTGCCCTCCATGAGCTCGGCCTGAGGCGGAGGCGGCCGGCCCGGGCCCGCCGGACAAGCCCAGAGTTTCGGCGCCGAGAGCAAGGTGCGGAGCGGGGGGGCGCGGGGCCGGGGCGTTCCCGGGCTCCGTTTCCACCAGGCCGGAGCCGCCGCAGCTCCTTTCCTCACGGAACCACCGCGGGATTTGGGCGGGAAGCGGATTTGGGAATATTCGGGACAATTCCCCCATCCCAGGGAATCCTAGGGCACTTCCAGCCGCGGTTTCTCTGGGGAAACGCAGCCTGGAAACCGCAGAAGTCAAATCCCAATCCCGTTTTTGGGAATTCCCGGTTCCCGGCGTGGGAATTCCGCCTGGAATATGCCGGGAATGGGGAGCCCAAGTGTGGGACCCACCGCGGGTCCAGAGCTGCGAAATTCAGGATTTTCCCAGCAGTCTTTGGGTTCTTGCTGCTCCATAAATTCGCTCCACAAAATATGGGAGTTGTAACCTTTAGAAGCTGGGAATTTGGGGAGTTTGGGGAGCTGTGATGGATAGGAATTGCAAACCTTAGGAACGGTAAATTTGGAGAATTATTAATTTTAGGAATTGTGAATTTTGGGAATTGTGAAGTCCTGCCACCATTCCCAACCAGCCCTGGGAACACCCTTCCCTTTTCCCTGTATTTTTCCTGGATTCTTTCCTGGTATTTTCCCACTTCTAAGCAAAATATTGGAATTTTCCCCATTTTTTTCCCCCAGTTTTTCCTCCCCAAACTCAGCAGCTTCTCCTGCCCTGCTGGGAACTCCTCCTGCTCCCTCAGCTACACCCCAGGTGAGTTTTCCCTCTGGAATTTGGGTTTTGGGGGTGTTTTCCCTAAAAACAACCCCTTGAGAATGGGAAATTTGAGTTTTTCTGGGAACTCCCACTGTTTTTCCCCTCAGAAATTCCTGAAAGATTCCCAGGAGCCAACGGGCAGTGGAGGAGCTCCAAGCCCAGGGGGAGCCGAGGCTCCTTCCTGGAGACCCGTAAAAATTCCAGGTGGGTGCAGCAGATCTCAGATTTCCAGGTTTTGGTTGATACTTTTGGGGGATTTTAGTTGGGATTTCGGAGTTTTGATGATTTGACGGTGATTAGACGATTTTTTGAGGGGGTTTTATTTTTGGGATTTTTTGATGGTTTTAATTTCTTTTTTGGGGGATTTTTGGTGGGTTTAATTTGGGATTTTGGTTATTTGGGGGAGGATTTTTTGAGATTTTTTTTGGTGGGGATTGGGATTCTTGGTTTTTTTAAATTTTATTTAGGATTTTGTAGTAGGGGGGATTTGGGCAATTTAATTGGGGGGTTTGGGGATTTTTTTTTTTTTTTTTTATTTGTGGGATTTTTTGGGGCTTTATTTCATTTCTCCTTCCGTGCAACCTTTTGTGATTTTATTCGGGATTTTAAACCAATTTTCAGGATTTACAACAAACCTGCGGTGTTTTTCCCTCCTTCCAGCGGGAACCCCAGCACTTTTGGGGGAAAATCCGCCCTCCATGGAGCCTCCTTCCCCCTGAAGCCGGCCCCGAGCCCCTCCTGGAGCCGCCGCAGCCCCAAGAAGGCCCCGCGGCGCTTCCTGAGCGCGGCCGAGGAGGTGACGGGGAAACCCTGGGGCATGCCGGGGTGTTGTGGGGCTGGGAAACCGTGGAGTTTGTGGGGTTTGGGGGCTGGGAAACCGTGGGGTTTGTGGGGTTGGCAGGGCTGGGAAACCCTGGGGTTTGTGGGGTTGGCAGGGCTGGGAAACCCTGGGGTTTGCAGGGCTGGGAAACCCTGGGGTTTGTGGGTTTTGCAGGCTGGGAAACCCTGGGGTTTGTGGGTTTTGCAGGCTGGGAAACCCTGGGGCATCCCGGGGCTTTGTGAGGCTGGGAAACCCAGGGGTTTGTGGGGTTGGGGTGTTCCGGCAGAGCTGGGGGCACATCTGGGGTTAAACACCAAATTCCTGGGGTTTTCCAGCCCTAAATACCATTTTTTTTTGGGAGTTTTTCTCAGCATTGCCTTCGTGGGATTCCATCAGATGCCTGAATTTGGGGGGAATCCCTGGGATCAGTGAATTCCAGGGTTTTGAGAGGAGTTTTTTCTGTGCTCTTTGCCTGCAGACGGTGCGGGAGGAGGAGCGGGAGATTTACCGGCAGCTGCTGCAGATGGTGACTGGGAAGAGGTTCTCCAGCTGCAAACCCTCCCCGTTGCTCCCCTTCCACCTGTGAGTCAGAAGCATCCCAAAAAATCCCTGAAAACCTGCCCCAGATCCCAAAGAACCTCAAAATCCCTGCTCGAATCCCACAAAACCCTCTGCAAATCCCTGAAAATCATCAGAGACCCTGCCCAAACCCCAAACCTCTCCAAAACCTCTCTCCTAACCCCCCAAAAAAATCCTAAATCTTCTCCTCAAATCTCAAATTTCCAGTCTTCTTCCAGGAATTTCCCTAACTGGGTGTTTTGATTTTTTTTTTTTTTTGCAGCTCCCGCTGTCCCCGTTCTGGCCCCTCCCTGCCCCAGGAGGCTCCCAGGGATGATCCCGAGACACTGGAAATTCACAAAGTTCCGGCTCCTGTTCCACATTCCCCGGAGCCACCCCAGAATTCCCAAAATCCCCCCCTGGGCCCCTCTCCAGCGTTTCCTGGGGAGTTCCAGCCCCGGAATTCTGCGACTCCACACCAGCGGGAGGAAGAGCCAGGAGCTGAGGCACAGAGTGAAGGTAAAGATTCCTGAGAATTCCAGAAATATAACCCCAAAACCACCAAAATCTCAAATAAAACAAGACCACAAATAAAACCCCCAAAAAATCTGAAATTAACAAAAAAAAAAAAAAAAATCCCAAAAAACTCCCCAAGAAAGTCCCAAAGAAAATACCCCCAAAAATCCCCCAAATCCCCCAAAAAATGAAACCAAATCCCAAATAACCCCAAACTCTGGGAAAGGGATTTAAATTCTGTGGCCAGTCTGGGGTATTTATTCAGGATTGGGAGATATTTGGGGTAGGAATCAAGGAGGACAGAAATCCAGGAATTTTTCCCATTTTTAGGGTCAGATTCTGTCATTTTGCTCAAGGTCAAGGATTCCAGAACTCCAGCTCCAAGGTAAGGGGTGTGAAATGGGGGCGTTTTGAGGATTTTTAGGGACATGGGGAGGTGACAATGAAGAGGGACAGGGTGAGAATTTGGGAAATGAGGGAATTCTGGGGAAATTCTGGGTAATTTCCAACCCTCCTTTTTCTCTCTTTCCAGCCTCCCCTTTTTCCAGGCTGAGCTATGGATCAAAGAGCTGTGAGTTACTATTCCCTGCTGGCTTTTCCTGAGATTTTTGGGGTGGAAAAACCAAAATCCTGATTTTTTTAATGAATTTGTCCATTAAATTTTTGTTTTTTCTAGGACCAGTGTCTATGATTCCCGAGCCAGAGAGAGGTGGAGGCAAATAGAGGAGCAGAAAGCTCTGGCCCTGCAGCTCCAGAGCCAGGTGAGACTTACACGGAAAAATATCCCGGACTGGGACAATTGGGGAAAAACAGTTGGAAAACAGGAAAAATCAACTTTTTTTAGGCGTTTGTTCTTCTCAGTCCTGGAATAAACAGCAAGGAAAAGAGGGAATATTGTCTCACATTGGAAACTACAGGAAATTTTGTCACTGGGAGGGTGGTCAGGGCTTGGAAAAGGAGTCAGAATCCAGGGAAATGGGGGAAAAAATGGAGATGTGGCACAGGGGACAGGCCTGGGTGGCTCTGTAAAGGTTTAATTCCATAATCCTGGAGGTTTATCCCAGTTTCATCAATCCCAAGCCCTCCTTCTCCCTCTCTGTCCCCCCGCAGCGGCTGCAGGAGCAGGAGCGCTCGGTGCAGGACCTGGTGGATCTGCACCTGCGCGTGCCCCTGGAGAAGGAGATCCCGGTGGCCGTGGGGCCCGAGGGGCTGGAGCGCGCCCGGCCCGGCCAGGGCGACGACGACTTCCCCGAGATCACCGAGGTGGGGCTGCCCCGCAGGGATGGGGGCCTGAGCCCTCCTCAGGGTGAATTTATATGGCTCAAGAATCAGTTTGGTGTTCAAGCCTTGGGGATCTGGGGACAGGAAAAGTTCTTCCTCAGATAGAACTCGGTTCAGGGAATTTCTGGGATTTGGGGACAGGGATGGAGCCCTGTGCCCTCTTCCCAGTGAATTTATGGCTCAAGAATCAGTTTGGTGTTAAACCCTTGGGGATTTGGGGCAGAAAAAGCAGGAATTCTACCTCACCTGAGGTAGATCAGTTCAGGGAATTCCTGGGATTTAGGGATTTGGGGTCAGTTCAGGGAATTAGCTTCAGGGAACTCCTGGGGTTTGGGCACGGGGATGGAGCCCTGCACCCTCCTCGTAGTGAATGTATGGCTTAAGGGACTGTTGGCCATTAAACCTTTGGCTATTTGGGGTCAGGAAAAGCAGGAATTCCACCTTCCCTTTCCCCAGGAAATGGAGAAGGAAATCAAGAGCCTTTTCCGAGGAGGGAACCAGGACGAGGTGCTGAGCGAGGCTTTCCGCCTGACCATCACCAGGAAGGACATCCAGACCCTCAACAACCTCAACTGGCTCAACGACGAGGTGAGAGCCCAGCAGTTCCCATTTCCCACCCGTCTCCAGCACCTTGGGAGGGGAAAATGGTTGGATGGGTGCTGGGAGGGGGTTTGTGGGTTGGGATTCCACCCTGGACTGATAAATCTGTGGGGGAAGCTGCGCAAAATAAAAATAATTGAATTTGTGTGGGGAATTAACGATAGTGGGAGGATGGGATTGGTGTGAACCGGGGAAACAGTAAGTAAATCTTAAATTCCGACCTAAATAAAGGCAAATTCCTAAAATTCCTTGAGTTTTCTCTGGAATGTTTTACTACAATGGAGCTACTGCAAACTCACCTGGGTATTTTGAAGGTTTTAATGCAAATCCTCCTTTTTGGGGGTTTATTCCCCAACTTTATACAGGGCCACAAATCCAAACACCATAATAAAATAAATAAAAATCTACTAAAAAAATCAAAAACCCTGTTTTGCCTTTTGTTTCCTCCAGATTATAAATTTCTACATGAATTTGCTGATGGAAAGGAGCAAGGACAAGGATTTGCCTGCAGTCCACGCCTTCAACACCTTTTTCTTCACCAAATTAAAGACTGCAGGGTACCAAGCTGTGAAAAGATGGACAAAAAAAGTGGATATTTTCTCTGTGGATCTGCTCCTGGTGCCCATCCACCTGGGAGTGCACTGGTGCCTGGCTGTGAGTGCTTGAATTATCCCAAAAAATCTTCAGTTTGGGATTTAGGGCCCAAATTTTGTTGGTTTTGGATGATGCTGACGGGAAAAATTTGCGTTTGTGTCTCAAATCTGAGTTTAAAGGGAAATACAAAGGTAGGAGCAGCTTTTTGTGGGGTTTTTAGTCCTTAAATTCAGGCTGGAGGTCATTTTAGGGCATTTATTCCCTTGGGAAGATCTGATTTCCCCGTTCCCACCAACTGGTGCCACAGGATCTTGTTAAAGAGATTTAGGCCACAGATATTTCGCTTTTCCCCTTCCTTTGTCCCATCCCCTGCCTTGGCTCCTGGGATCCTGCAGGGATTTTCAGCTCCTTTAGCAAAAGCCTCCTTAATTTATTAATTCCTGCTTGAATTGTTAATTAATTCCATGTAAAAGAGGTAATTTCCAGCAAAAATGGCATGGGAATGGGGAGGGAAAACACTGAAAATCACCTAAATCTGGGCCTCCAGAGATGGGGCAAAATTGTTGTAAACCCTTGGGAGGAATGATGATGATGATGATGATGATGATGATGATGATGATGGCGGCTCATTTAGACATTCAGGGATTAAAAACACAGCAGGAAACAGGGATTTTTGGGGGGAAATCCTCCTGTGGTGTGAAGTACCCTACATTGTTTTTGCAAGAGAAGCATTCCTGATTTTTTTCCCATTTTAAGGAATTATTCTCTGTGCAGGTCGTGGATTTCAGGAAAAAAACCATCACCTACTACGATTCCATGGGAGGGATCAACAGTGAGGCCTGCAGGATCCTGCTGTGAGTAAAATCCTTTCCCTGGCAAAATCCCACTCCTGCTTCCCCAGCCTTGGACACACCAACTTTACCCATTTTTGGGCTTTTTTGGGGTCATTTTTGAGCCCTTTGAGGGTCATTCTTAGGTCCCTTCAGGGTCATTTTTTGGAGGCTCCTTTAGGGTCATTTTTGCTCCCTTTTTCAGGCTCATTCTCCCCTTTTAGGACATGAAAAATTCCTTCTCTTCCCTGGAATTCTCTCCCTGTTTCTTCCCATGGAATTTCGGCCTCTCCTGATCCAATTTTAGATTTTTGGGGGTAATTGATTTGTGAATCCCAACCCTGAATCCCTTAGGGAACAGCCAGACAGAGCAGAACCTCAGAATTGCCATTTTCCCATGAAGTCCAGCTTTTCCTGCTCCTTTTCCCACAGGCAGTACCTGAAACAGGAAAGTTTGGATAAGAAAAGGAAAGAATTTGACACCAACGGATGGGCCCTGCTGAGCAAGAAGAGTCAGGTTTGGACAGCCCAGAATTCCCAAAGAATTCAGCATTTCCTTGGATTCCCAGCCCTTTTTGGGCCCCTTTTCCCTCAGGGAAGAAAAGGAGGGAACAAATCCCAAACCTTGGGAGAGGAAATTTTCCACAGGGGAAGGGTTTGGGTGGGATTTGGGCAAGGTGGGGATGCAAAACATTCTGGAATTCTGGGACCTTCCTCCAGGTTTCACTGGGATTTTGGGGCTTTTCCTGGCCTTGGGGGTTTGGGGGCTGAGGGAAGGGGGGGATGTGGGAGTTTGGGAATGTTGATTGCTGTTTTTTCCCCAGGAGATCCCGCAGCAGATGAACGGCAGCGACTGCGGGATGTTCGCCTGCCGCTACGCCGAGTGCATCTCCAAGGACAAACCCATCAACTTCACTCAGGTACCCCAGGGGCTGCAGATGAAATCAATTCCACAGTTCCCACCCTGCAAACCCCCAGGGCCAGGAAAAACCCCGAAATTCCAGCGGGATTTGGGGGAAATTCCAGCATTCCTCACCCGATCCAAGGAATCCTCACCCTATTTCCCATTCCCAGCCACCCTCCTCCCTTCCATGGAATTGTCCCCAAGTCCCTGGAAAAAGCTCCCAAGCCCCAGTGCCAGGGAAAATCCCAAATATTCCCCCCAAAATCTGAGATTCCTCCCCATTCCTCCCCAAAATTTCAAGGAATTCCTGGGTAATTCCCAACCTCCAGGAATGTCCCACTTCCCTCCTCCAGCATTTCCAGATCCCAGCACTCCCAAATTCCCTCAGGTCCCAGACCCCCAGGGCCGGGAAGACCCCAAACTCGCCAAAATCCCAGCGAAATCTAGAATGAATTCCCCCATTTTTTGCCTGAATCCCCAGAAATTCCCATTTTTCCCCCCCATTCCCACAACCCCAAAGCCCCAAATTTCCCCCTTTTCCATTATTTTCCATGGGGAAAAAAAAGCCTGAATCTGCCCCTGGATGAGCAAACCTGACCAAAATTCCCATTTTTTCCCATTTTCTCCCCCAAAATTCCCAAAGCAACACATGCCCTACTTCAGGAAGAGGATGGCCTGGGAAATCTTGCACAGGAAGCTCCTCTGATGCCAGAAAAATCCTGAAATTCCAAAGATTTGGATCAGAAGAATCCCAGGATTCTCCTGGGGACGCAGCCAAGGAACTCCGGGTCCTGCTCCTCCCAAAACCCCCCCCGGATTCGGGGGGAATAGAAAAGTTTGGAAGCACAGCTGGGAACTTTGGGAGTTTCTTTCCCTCTTTTTTGAGATTCCAGGATGGATTTTCCCGCTTTTCCATCTGCTGGGTTGGGGAAATTTGGGAATTTTGGGCTTTTTGGAGCTGGATTTTCAGGAAAAGGGAGGAGCCTCCGTGGATTTGTGTTGGGAAAATCTGGATTTGGGAAAAGCAGGGGAAAGGTTTGGTTCTGGAGGGAATTTTTGGGGATCATTCCCATTTTTTCCACCTCATTCCCAAAGTTTGTGGATTTTATCCATAGGAAAACTTGGATTGGAATCCCTGGGAATAATTCCTGCTTAAATCCTGTTTTTTCTTCCCAAATTCCCACTTTTGGGTGATTTTTCCAGGATTAAGCTTTGGAATGTCAGAATTCCTCTGGATTTACACCCAAACTTTGCTTTTCCAAGGGATAAATCCCAAAACCTGAGCAAAATCTGGGATTTTTAGTGAATTTTTGGGAATTTTCCTTTCCCTTTCAGGCTGCTTCATCCCAGCAGCTCCTGTTGCTTTTTCCAGTTGCTTTTCCCAAGTTTTCCATGAAGAAATCCTCCCAAATTGCAGGAACTGCAGAACCATGGGAAAAACCCCAAAATCCTGTAATTCCTTCCATTTTTTCCAAACAATGCCAGGATTTATTTGGGGAGCTTTGCCCACCCCTTTCCCTGGATTAATTTATTCCCAAATTTTTTGGTCCTTCCGAAGCCTCTGGATTTGCTCTTCCTGGTGGAAAAGATGATTTTTAATAAGAAGAGTGGGGGAAAATCCCAAGTTTTTGTATTTTCCCTCTCCTGCAGGAGCTGGGAATTTTTTCTATTTTTCCCGAGCTGGGAGATGAAGTTTTGTACCAAATTCCCAAATTTTTGGAGCCCCTTTTCCTGGTTTTTCCCATCCCTTCGTGTCCCTTTGGATCCCAAATTCCCTCCCCTGTTTTATACCAGATTCATTTCCTACTTTTTTTATCTTTTATTGAAATTAAAGATCTGGAAAAAAAAAAAAACTGGAATTGAGGAGTTTTCCTGCTTTTTGTGCTAGATAAGAACACATTTTAATTATGAGTTTATAAATATGCGATAAATTTAATTTTTTTTTGCCAACTCCTCATGTGCTAGGTGACGTTGTTCAGATGCAGTTGTACATTTATTTATCTGTCTCCATTCCTGTTCACAGTGGGAATCTCTGGAAAAGGGTTTGGGGTTCCTCCTCAGCTGAAGAAATCAGAGAAGGTGCCCCAAAACCTGGGAAAAATTCCCCGTAATCCAGGGAAAATCATTCAAAACTCAGGGAAAATGACCCAAAATTGGAGGGAATGCCCCAAAATCCATGCAAGATGCCCCAAATCTGATGTAGATGCCCCAAAATCCATTGGAAAATTACCCCAAATTCCCCGGGAGCCCCCTCAAATCCCACCTGGAATTCCCTGCCCCCCGTCCAGGTGACAAAAGGTCCTTTCACTCGCCTCCCCCCACCCCCCCCCCGGATCCACTGCTATTTTTACAAAAATTCCCAGAAAAAGCCGGGATTTGGGATAAGAGCTCCCTTTGTAGGGCCGTGGCTGGGCCTGGCAGAGCTCATCTTTCCCGGGAATCCCAGGATCCCAAAATCCAAAAAAAGTCCGGGACATGGAGCCCCCATTCCCCCCCATGCTGCCTGGGCAAGGCACCCTGAAAACCGGGAAAGTGACCCAAAATCCAGGGAAAATGCCCCACCCACAAAAAGATGCCCCCAAAATAAATCAGACACAAATGCCCCAAATGCAGGAAAAATGCCCCAAAATCTGAGAAAGATTCTCCATAATTCAGGGCTGGGACTCCAAATTCTGAGCTGGGAGACCCCAGAGTTCAGAGCTGCCCCTCAAAGCTCTCAATTTTGGGTCATTTTAGGTCATTTTTTACCCCAAATCCAGCCAGGTCTGAGCTACACCCCCAACACCACCCCTCAAACCCCTATTTGGTTATTTTGGGGTCATTTTTGGGTCATTTTGGGGCATTTTTTAATCCCAAACCCCAAGCAGGGCACTTTAACCCTCCAAACCCCAATTTTGGGGTTATTGTGGAGTAACTTTAAAGGTAATTTTGGGGCAATTTGGGGTTATTTTTCACCCCAAACCCTCCAGGTCAGGGCAGCTCCCCCCAAATCCCAATTTTGGGGTGACTTGGGGTAATGTGGGGCCATTTTTAACCCTAAGCTGGGGCAGGGTCCTCACACTCCAGGAGCCTCCTGATCCTAATTCCTCCTAACGACCCTGACCCCATTAATCCCCCACAGGCTTGAGCCCTCATTAATTAATTAATTAACCCACAGCCCTGCTGGGCTTTTTTTTTCTGGTTTTGCCCAAAAGCAAAAAAAAAAAAAAAAAAAAACAACAAACCACCCCAAAACAGTGCCCAAAAAAATCCCCAAACCTGATCTCCCTTCAAACCCTGGGACCCTCGGCCCAGCCCCCATCAAAAATCTCTTTTAAGGTTGGGGGTTTTTTGGGATTTTGGGTGTTTTTGGTGGTTTTTAAAATTTTTTTTCCCCCTGGATTTATTTATTTTTTGGGATTTTTCCGGTTCTGGGACACAGGGGCGGCTTTGTCCCCGTGGCTTTTGGGGCCCTGGCTCGGTGCCACCCCAAATAGGGATTTTTTGGGATGGGGGGATGGGAGAATTCGCCATCAAAGGATCCAAAATCCCAGAGTTTTTTTCACCTCTTCCTCGCTTCAGACAGGAGAAAAAAAAGGAAATTTTTAGGGTTTGGAGTTGGATGAAAATCCTGAATTTCAGGCATTTAGGGGGCAAAAAACTCCCAAGTTTTGGGGGCATCCTAAAAAATCAAAGGGTGAAGTGACCCCCCTGCAACATAGAGTGACCCCGAGGGAAAAAATTGGGAATTCCAGGGGAAAAATCAGCTTTGGGAACGGGAAAAATCCCTTAAGGGACACCAAATAATCCCAAGGTATCCCTCAAACCCATTCATCCAATTCCTAATGTTTCACCCCAAAATACCCCAGAAATAAAAACCACACAAAAAATACCCCCAAAATATTTTAAAAATATTTTTAAATACGCAACAATATTTTAAAATGCACCCAATTTTTTTAAATACCCCCAAAACATACAAATACACACAAAAATCCTTTGAAAATTCCGAGCAATATTTGAAAAATACACAAATAATATAAAAAATATTCAATAAATAAAAAAGCCTCCAGAAAAAATAAAAATAATACACAAAAATATCCTTAAAAATGTACAGAAAATAACAAAAATATATCTAAAAAATACCAAAAACGGCAAAAAAACCCCCACCCTAATAAAAACATTAAAAACTAAAAAATTAAATAAACCAAAATTAATCAAAATAGCCCCCAAAAAATCCCCGGTGAGGCCCTGAGCGCCCTCCCCCTCGCTCCCTGAAAGGATCCCTTTGTACCTTTCCCAAAAAATCGCCTTTTCATCCCAAAAAAGGGGGAGGAGGGAAAGGAGGAGGAGGAGGAAGAGGCCGTGTGAGGGGGGAAGGCTTTGACCTCATCCCACAAAAATTCCCGGATTTTTCCCCCATTTCGGGCCCCTTCCCACCTTTCCAGGGGGAAAAGGGACAAAGAGGCTCTGTGTGACAAAACCCCAAAAATGGGATGAAAAAGGAAATTTTGGGGATTTTCCCACCGGGAAAAGGAGGGGAAGGGAAAACCCTAAATGGAAAAAAGGAATTTGGGATTTTGGGGTTTTTTAGGGTTTAAAAGCAAATTTTGTGTCCCTACAATTCATTTTTAGGGGGTAAATTCACCCCAAAATCAGGTTTTCTGTAAGGCTTGGGGTCTTCAAAATTGCTTTTTTCACATGAATCCACTGCAAAATTGGGGATTTGGGGGCTTTTTCATCCCCTAAAAAAATCAATTAGAGGCTCAAAAAATGATTTTTTTTAATGTTATTAAATTTTAGTTTTTAATAGGAAATGTCATGGGATAATTGAAAATATGGAGTGAAATAGCTGTGAAATTAGGAGGAAAAAGTAAAAACTGGGAGTTTTAGGTGGGGACAAAGATCGTTTTTCTGCTCCTCGATCCCAAAAGGATCCTAGGGAATACTTGGGGCCAGATCTGAGGTTATTGCAAGGTGCCAGAGGGAAAAAAAATGAAAATTTTTCCCTCTGGCACCTTGCAATAACCTCAGATTAGATTTTTGTTGAAACCTTCAACAGTTTTCGTGTTGAAAAAAGCCCTTTTAGAAGGGAAAAATAAATTCCTGGCTCATCCCCCAGTGAAGGAGTTCCCTCTCTGGGTTTGGGATTTTCATGGGATTGGGTGGTTTGGGAAAGTGGGAAAAATCGGAGGGGAAATGGGGGGGAAAGTGGGGGGAAATTTGGGTAAAAATGGGGTGGAAAAGGAGCAGAAATTAGGAGAAATGGGGGGAAATGGGAATTAAAATAGGGCAAAATGGGGTAAAAATGGGGCAGAAATGAGGTTTATATCAGGTGAAAATGGGGAAAAATTTGGGTTAAGATGGGACCAAAACGGAGTAAAATGGGGCAGAAATGGAGGGAGCTAAGAGCCAAATGAGACAAAAATAGGTCAGAAGTGGAGTAAAAAATGGGGAAAATTAGGGGTAAAAATGGGGGGAAATAGGATAAAAATGGGGGGGGGGAATTGGGAAAAATGGTAAAAACGGAATTCTCCTTCCTCTCTCAGAGTAATTTTGAGCCTAAATTGGGGGATTTGGGGTGAGAAAATTGAGTCCCAAATCCATCGGGACGGGGCCGGCGACGCTCGCGGGTGGTGGCACCGGGATGGGGACAGCCAGGATCCCGTGGGGACATTGGGGCGGTGCCACCCCTGCGCCGGTTCGGTCCCAAACCACGCCCCCCGCTCTGCCCCCCGCCCCATCCCGGTGTCCCCTCCTGTCCCCGGCTCTGGAGCGGCCATCAGGGGCCGGGGGGAAAACTGGGGGCGCCCGGCCTTACCTGTGTCCCTGCCACTTCAAGCAGTGCCACTGTCAGCTGTCACCAGTGGCACCTGCGCCACCGGTGTGTCCGCGCTCCGAGGAGGGCGGGAGGCGGTGTCCCCACCCCGCTGTCCCCACCCCGCTTTTGGGGGAGTTTTTGGGGGAATGTGGGGAGGGTTCAGGGGGATTTGGGCTCGTCCCCGGCCCCGTCCCGGCTCTGTCACCCTGGGGACGGCAGCGGAGCCGCCCCTGAATTTGGGGAGGGGTCGGGCAGCCCCTCCCTGGCGCTTTGATTCATTCCCAAATTTTCTGTTCCATCGGAAAGCGGTGGCCGCAGCCAAGGCCTGGCCCCGGTCCCGGCCAGATCCGGCCACGCCGAGCGCTCTTCCACCTGCTGGGGCTGGGAACACCCAAATCCCCCCAATCACCTCCAAAATTCCTCCCAAACACCTCAAAATCCCGCCCCAAAAAATCCCCCCAACCTCGCCCAGAATCTCCCCGAAAACTCCCTTAACGCCCCCTTAAATTCCCCCCAAATCCCGCCCTAACTCCCAAAAACTTGGGAGAGTTTTCTGGGGCATTTGGGGGAATTTGGGGGGATTTGGGGAAGGGGATGGTCCCGATCCAGGCTGGGCAATTTGGAGGGGGGTCTGCGCTGGGTTTGGGGTCGGGGGGGTTTCCCCGTGTCCCCCTGTTGATCCCACAATTGGCGCCGGGAATTCCGCCGGGAATGGGGACAGCGAAAGGGGGAGGGGTCGCGCTGGGCCCGAGGGGGCCCCGGAGGGGGGCGGGGATTGGGGGACACCGCGAGGGAGGCGGGGGAGGACGGAGCGGGGGGGGGGGTCCCATCCCGGGGCGGGGTCGGGGGTATCCCGGTTTTCCCAGGGCCGGGAATGGGATGGGGACGGGATGGGAAAGTGGGATGGGATGGAGTAAAAATGGGATGGGAAAATGGGAAAATGGGAAAATGGGAAAATGGGAAAATGGGAAAATGGGAAAATGGGAAAATGGGATGGGATGGGATGGGATGGGATGGGATGGGATGGGATGGGATGGGATGGGCTGTGCCGCCTCACCCCCCGCATCCCCCCAAACCCCACATCCCCCAGACCCCACAGCCCCCCTGAGCCCGGGTCCCTCCGCCCGCTCTGGCCCCGGTGGTGGCCGGGGGAGGGCCCGGGGGGCCCGAGGAGGGCTCGGGAGGGCCGGCCCCGCTCGGGGGCCGGGGGAGGGTCCGGAGCCACCGGGGGAAGGTCCGGGGGGCCCGGCGGGGCCGGCCCGGCTCGGGTTACAGCTCCGGGGGGCGGCGGGGCCGGGACTTAAACGGGGCCGCGGGGCCGAGCGGGCACTGCCGGCCCCGGGCGCGGATCGGGCGCAGCCGCCTCGCCATGCCCGGACACCGCCCGGCCCCCGGCGGGCGCCGCTGCCGCCGCCCCGAGCCCGCAGCCACCGGCGCGGCCCCCGGAGCCGCCCCCCGGCCCGGGCTCCTGCTCCTCCTCCTGCTCTGCCTCGCCGCCGCCGCCGCCGCGCAGGACCGAGACCTCCGTGAGTGGCGGGGATGGGGACAGAGCGGGGACACAGAGGGGACATACAGCGGTAAGGGATGGGAAACTTTTGGGGCATCGCCGGGGGGGGCGAGGGGGACACGTTGAGGGAAAGTTGGAGAAGGGGAGGGGAGGACCGCGAGGGGACAGCGAGGGGACAGCGGGGAACAATGGGGACAGAGGGGAGATGGAGCAGAAAGAGGATGGGGGACAGCAAAGGACTTCGGGGGACACTAGGGGACGTTTTGGGATGGACAGAGAAAGTTTCAGAGTGGCGGGGGGGACGGCTCGGAGCCTGAGGACACCGAGGGGACATCGGAGGATAGCTTGGGGACATCGGGGGACAGCGTGAGACGCACGGGGAAAGTTTCAGTGGGGCGGGGAGGGGGCAGAGTGGAGTTTGAGGACACCGCGGGGCTGCGTGGGGACATCGGGGGCTTCCCGGGGACACAGGCACGGAACAAAGGGGAAAGTTTCGAGGCAGTCCCGGGACAGCAGCGCGGGTGAGAGGGGGGGACAGCGGGGAAAGTGTCAGGGAAATGTGGGACAAGCTTGGTGGCACGGAGGGGCACTGGGGGACAGGGAGGGAGAGCACGAGGGGAGCTGGGGACGTCGGGGGACAGTGGGAAATTAAGTGGAACAGAGTGGGACAGCGTGGAGGACACCCGGGGCAGCCTGGGGGACAGCGGGGGGACAAGATGGGGCAGGGAGCGTGGGACACTGGAGGATGGCACGAGGCGGGGCAGGGGGGACATGGTGGGGACACTGGGGGACAGTTTGGGGTCCAGGTGTGTGGCGTGGACGGAGTTTAGGGAGAGTAGGGACGGACAGGGACAGGAAGGAGACAGTCTGAGATGGCTGGAGGGGCACAGGTGGGACATGGGGGCAGCAGGTGATGGTGAGGGGGCAGAGGGACAGCCGGGGGTGCAGGCGGTGACCTGGAGCAGGGACAGGCTGGGGACAGGGGGTGCATTGAGGGCCAGCCCTGGGGACATCCCTGGGGACACTGGGGACATTCCAGGGACCCTGGGGACACCTGGGAGCTCCCGTGTGCAGCCCGGGGACCCCGAGGCACCTCCTGGGGACCCTGGGGGACCCCCGGGACCCTCCAGGAGCACCGGGGCACCTCCGGGTCACCTGTGAGTTCAGCCTGGGGACACCAGCGCCCCTTGTCCCCCAGCCCCTGGGGACACTGGTGCCACCAGAGCTGCGGGGACACTCGGGGGGTGTCGCTGCTCGGGGCTGTGTCCCAGAGGGGGCTCAGAGGGGGGCTGGTAGTGCCACCATCCCCCTGCTGGCTGTCCCCGCGCTGTCCCCTCACTGGGGGTATGCCGGGCTGCTTTGGCCTCCCCTTCCTCTTCCTCCTCCTCCTCCTCCTCCTCCTGGTGCTCAGTGCCTTGCCCCCGATCCGCGTGTCCCCTCGCTGTCCCCGCAGCCGAGGCTGGCAGCTGCCTGCAGGACGGGGCTGGCAGTGCCACCACCCCCTCCTGGCTGTCCCCGAGCTGTGCCCGAGCTGTCCCCCCTCACTGGGGGCTGCGGGGCCCCTCTGGCGTCCCCCTCCCTCCTCCTCCTCCTCCTCCTCCTCCTCCCCGCCGCGCTCACAGCGAGCCTGGCAGCGCCACCGCCTCCCCCGCGCTGTCCCCGCGCTGTCCCCACGCTGTCCCCGCGCTGTCCCCGCAGCCGAGGCTGGCAGCTGCCTGCAGGACGGGCACCGCTACAGCGACAAGGACGTGTGGAAGCCGGAGCCGTGCCGGATCTGCGTGTGCGACACGGGGACGGTGCTGTGCGACGAGATCATGTGCGAGGAGCTGCGGGACTGCCCCAGCCCCGAGATCCCCTTCGGAGAGTGCTGCCCCATTTGCCCCACCGAGCAGCCCAGCGGTTGTAATTTATTTATTTCCCTTCATTAGAGAATTAATAAATAAATTACCCGGCCATGGATGGCGCCATCCATGCGGCAGCGCAGGGAAAAGGCAACTTCACCCCAAAACAACGGGGAAAAATCGGCCCCAGGGGAAAAATCATCGAGGTTTTTAGCCCTGGTTGAAAATTTGGAGGTTTTGGGGGGGGGGGGTTAGACAGAAAAAAATGGGGGAAAGGGTGGTAGGAGGGGATTTTGCACCCCTAGCAAAAGGGCTTTGGTGGAAATCCCCCGAAATTGTGGGAATGCACCCCGAAATGAATGGAAACCCCACAGACAGCCCCAAGCAGTGTTCCCAATTGTGGAATTTCACCCCAAAGTGAAAGAAAACCCTAAACCCACTTCCCCCAAACCTCCAAAACCCCCAAAGTTGCCTTTTTTTAACCCTTCCCTGCCCCAGCTGGGGGGGATTAAAGGGTTGAGCACCCCCAAAAAGCAAAAAGCCTCCAAACCCCTACAAGAAGCCCCCTCGAGCCCCTCGCTGCTGGCCCTGCTTTGGGGGAGCCCCCAGTGCCCCCCAGTCTGTCCCAACAGCCCGACCAGGACGGAGCCACCTCGTGTTGCCCCCACCCCAAATTCTTGTGTCCCCTCCCCATTAATTTCTCTTTACTTTTCTTTTTTTTTTTTTTTTTTTTTTTTTTTTTTTTTTTTTTTTTCCTACAGGGAAGCCTGGCCCCAAGGTGAGTGAATATGGGGGCAATTGTCCCGAATTTTGGGGTGGTTTTGGTGGGCCAAAATTGGGAATTTGGTGGGGGCTTTTGGGGCAGTTTTCTGCTCATCACGGGGGGTCAGACAGAGCAATCTTGGGGTAGTTTTGGGCCCTTGGGGGGTCAGAGAGAGGAATTTTGGGGCAGTTCTGGGGTCTCACCCTTGGCTTCTCTTTGCAGGGACAGAAAGGTGAACCCGGTGACATCAAAGATGTGAGTGGGAGGAGACCCCAAAAAGGGCTGAGGTGGGAGGGGCGGGGCTGGGAGACCCCTCAAAGGGGCTGGGACCCCTCCAGTCCTGATGCCCCCCCCTTTTGTGTCCCCACAGGTCGTAGGACCCCCAGGACCCCCGGGCCCGCAGGTGGGAGCAGCTCCGGGCTGGGAAATCTCTGGAATTTTTGGGGGAGGGTGTTTGGGAGAGGGGGGGAGGGGCGGGAGGGGACTCCTGACCCCCCCCCCCCATCCTGTTCCTCCCCCCCAGGGCCCCGCAGGTGAGCAGGGACAGCGAGGGGACCGCGGTGAGAAGGGCGAGAAGGTGAGACCCCCAAAACCCCTAAAAGTCCTCTCAAATACCCAAAATCCTCTGTGAAAACGTAAAATCCTCTTTGACCTCCCCCAAAAAACGCAAAAATCAGCTGAGAACTCACCCAAAATCGCTTTCTTTGTCCCCCCTCTCCATCCTAGGGCGCCCCCGGCCCCCGGGGCAGGGATGGGGAGCCCGGAACCCCAGGAAACCCCGGCCCCCCCGGGCCCCCCGGACCCCCGGGACCCCCCGGCCTCGGGGGAGGGGTGAGTATTGGGGGGGAGGGGGGGGAGATGGGGTTTGGGGGGTTTGGGGGGAAATTGAGGAGATTTGGGGGCGTGGAGGGGAATTTGCGGGGGTTTCGTGAGAGTCTGGTGGGAATTGAGGAGGGTTGGGAGGGGATTTTGGGAGGGGGTTGAGGTGGTTGAGGAGCTTTGGGGAGGTTTTGAGGGAATTTGGATGGGTTTTGAGTGCGGTAGCAGTGATTTCGATAGGAATTGGGGGGATTTTAATGAGAATTGGGTTTTTCTGAGGGGAATTTGGGCTTTTTTGGGGGGGTCTCCGGGGTGCTGAGCCTCCTTTCCCTGGCAGAACTTCGCGGCTCAGATGGCTGGGGGCTTTGATGAGAAGGCTGGAGGGGCTCAGATGGGCGTCATGCAGGGACCCATGGTAATGGCACCCCAAAATCCCCCCAAATTTCCATGAAACCCCCCCAGATCCCCTCAATTCCCCCCAAACCCCTCCCCACCCCTGTGCAAACCGATCCCATTTGGGACCCCCCTCCAGGACCCCCAGTTTTGGGGGGTCTTTGGTGGCTCCGGGGGTGTCCCCAGCCGGTGTCGCCCCCGCCGTGTGACATCTCTGTGTCCCCCAGGGCCCCATGGGACCCCGCGGCCCCCCCGGCCCCTCCGGCTCCCCCGTAAGTATAGCCCCCCTCCTCACATTTCGGGCTGGCCGGGCCGGCTGGGGCCACCCCCGCTCATGTCCCCTTGTCCCCGCAGGGTCCCCAAGGATTCCAAGGCAACCCCGGTGAGCCCGGCGAGCCCGGCGCTGCTGTGAGTGTCCCCTAACGTCCCCAAACGTCCCCAAACCCGGGCACTGCCAGCCCCCAGTGCCGCTCATCGCCGCCTCTTTGTCCTCTGCAGGGTCCGATGGGTCCCCGGGGACCTCCGGGACCTCCTGGCAAACCCGGTGACGACGTGAGTGACACTGGTGACATTCAGCCGCGGTGGCAGCCGGGCTGAGAAGGGACAAAAAGTGACATTTTTGTGTCCCCAACCCCTGAAAAATCCCGTTTTCCCCGCAGGGCGAGACTGGCAAACCCGGGAAATCCGGTGACCGCGGCCCCCCCCGGCCCCCAGGTGAGCGTGGCACCGGTGGCCCCGCCACAAAGCCACCGCTGTCCCCTCCCTGTCCCCAACTGTCCCTTCTCCGCTGCCCGCAGGGCGCTCGTGGCTTCCCCGGGACCCCCGGCCTGCCTGGAGTCAAAGGCCACCGGGTGAGTGCGTGTCCCCCGCGTGTCCCCTCCCTGTCCCCGCGTCCCCCCGGAGCGGCTCTGTCATTGTCACACCCCCGCCGTGTCGCTGTCCCCAGGGCTACCCCGGCCTGGACGGCGCCAAGGGAGAGGCGGGAGCACCTGGAGCCAAGGTGAGAGGGGGTGGCGGTGCCTGGGGCTGGGGACGGTTCTGGGGTGCGGTGGCTGTCCCCTGCTGGGGTGGCAGTCCCCTGGCTCTGGTGGCCGTCCCCGTAGCACCAGGAGACCGTCCCCGCCCCGTGTCACCTGTGTCCCTCCCCGCAGGGCGAGTCCGGCTCCCCCGGCGAGAACGGATCCCCCGGCCCCATGGTGAGTGCGCGCTGCCAGAGGGAAACTGAGGCACGGCCGGGTGGGCTCGGCCAGGGCCAGCAACCCCGGCCTCACCTCTGTCACCCTCACTTCTGTCACCCTCACCTCTGTCACCCTCACGTGTCGCTCTCTGTCCCCACAGGGTCCCCGCGGGCTGCCCGGAGAGCGAGGACGCCCGGGCCCCTCGGGCGCTGCGGTGAGTGCGGTGGCACCGGTGGCATCTGGGGGCGGCGGGGGGGACCCGACCCCCGCCCTGGGGACCCCCCCTCACCCCCGGCACCGTCTCCCCACAGGGCGCTCGTGGCAACGACGGCCTCCCGGGCCCGGCCGGACCCCCGGTAAGTGCGGGGGGGGTTGGCGCGACCCCCGCCCTTGTGTCGCCCCCCCGAGGGGACAGCGGGGTGCCCCAAGGCCCCCCGGAGCCCGGGGGGACCCTCACGCTCCTCTCGCCCCCAGGGTCCCGTCGGCCCCGCAGGAGCCCCCGGCTTCCCCGGCGCCCCCGGCTCCAAGGTGAGGGGACAGGGATTGTCCCGGTGGGGACAGCAGGGTCCCGATGTGACCCCTGAGCCTCTCGGTCACCTCCCCCTCAGGGTGAAGCGGGTCCCACCGGAGCGCGAGGACCCGAGGGTGCCCAGGGCCCCCGCGGGGAATCCGGGACCCCCGGCTCGCCCGGCCCCGCCGGCGCCCCTGTAAGTGCCTGTGTCCCCTCGCCCTGGTGGCTTTGCTCCCTCGCCCCGGTGGCTTTGTCCCCCGGCGTTGTCCCAAGAGCTGGGAGCGGCGGGGACGGGGCCGGATCCGGGGAAACTGAGGCACGGAGCTCAGCGAGGTTTTCTTGTAGGGGAACCCAGGGACCGATGGCATCCCCGGAGCGAAGGGGTCGGCGGTGAGTGGGGACAGGGACAGGGATGGGGACAGGGATGTCCCAGTGAGCCCCTGGCTGTTGGGACAGGGACTGGGCCGTGGTGAGGAGCGGGTGCCCAGGGAGGGCTGTGCTGGCATTTTGGGACATTTGGGTCCCCTGGGGGTCGTGGGGCACTCAGGGATGGGGGACACTGGGGGACAGAGATATGTGGGGACACTGGGGGGTATTGGGGACCCTGGAGCTGCAGGGACAGGGTGGGATTTGAGCTGCAGGGGGACAGCAACTGCCGGCAGAGATGGGGACAGTGGGGACACTGGTGACGCTGGAGACACCGAGGGCTGTGGCGGGTCCCTGATGTCCCCCGGTGTCCGCAGGGCGCTCCAGGCATCGCCGGCGCTCCAGGATTCCCCGGCCCCCGCGGCCCACCCGGACCCCAGGGAGCCACCGGCCCGCTGGGCCCTAAGGGACAGACGGTGAGAGACCCTCGATGTCCCCCCGGGGACACGGCCACGCCCGGTGACCGCGCCCGGACCCTCACCACGCCCTGTCCACTGACCACGCCACGCCCTTTGGCCACGCCCATCCACCAGCGAATGACCACGCCCCTTTATACCCAGGCCACGCCCCCTTCACACCTTTTCCCTTTGGGCGTCCCCTCCCCAGAGTCACCCCCGGGTCACTCCTGGGTCACCCGGCCCTGACCCCTAAGGGAACACTAGGAGTGGAAATTGGGATGGGACGGGACGGGATGGGATGGGGACAAGGACCTGGAGGCCAGGCCAGGGACGGGGTGGGGACAGCTGTGGGGACACTGTACTCTGTCCCCCCTCATCAGGGCGAGCCCGGCATCGCGGGATTCAAAGGCGAGCAGGGACCCAAAGGAGAGACGGTGAGTCGGGCTGGGGGACGCCAGATCCCCCGGCCGGGGGTCCACCCCAGCCCTCCCTGTCCATGGAGTGTCCAGTCCCAGCCCCTCACTGGTCATCCTAGTATCCATCCCAGTGTCCATCCCACCCCGGTGTCCCCCCCAGTGTCCATCCCGGCCCCTCTCTCTCCTCCGGTGCCTCTCGGCCCTAATGAGCCGTTCCCCTAACGAGGCCCCTTGGGGCAGCAGCGTCCCCCCCGCCCCCCCGCGGGGGGACAGTGGCCGGGGGACAGAAGGACAATGGCCGCAGTGTTCGGTGTCCCCCCGTGGGGCCGTCCCCCCCCTTGGGGACATTCCCCCCTCGCCTCATTAACCACCATCAATGGGGCCCCGCCGCGCCCGGCGCCAGCGGGGACGGGGGGGGCACGAGGGGACTCGGGTTTATGGGGTTTGTTCCCGGGGGGGCCAGGGGGGCGATGAAGGCTCCTTGTGACCCCTTTTCCTCCTCGCCCTCAGGGCCCCACAGGACCCCAGGGCGCCCCCGGACCGGCCGGGGAGGAAGGGAAGAGAGGAGCCCGTGGAGAACCCGGAGCTGCTGGACCTTTGGGGCCACCTGGAGAGAGGGTCTGTGGTGCCCTCAGCCTCAAATACCGGCCCCGATCCCAAAAAAATGACCCTGACCCTAAAAAAATAACCCTGATCCCAAAAACTGACCCCGATCCCAAAACTCCTTCACTCAGCCCTAAAACCCTCCCCTGACCCTACAAATCCTCGTCTTCCCCCACAGGGAGCTCCTGGCAACCGCGGCTTCCCCGGGCAGGATGGGCTGGCCGGCCCCAAGGTGGGACTTGGGGACACCGCGGGTGTCCCGGGGGTGACAACCCCAAAGTGACCCCACACTGACCCCAAATCCCCCACACTGACCCCAAACGCCCCGCAGGGAGCCCCGGGCGAGCGCGGCCCCGCCGGCCTGGCCGGCCCCAAAGGAGCCACCGGCGACCCCGGACGCCCCGGAGAGCCCGGCCTGCCTGGAGCCAGGGTGAGGGACAGCAGTGACCCCAAACACGGGACAGGGGGGCACCTGTGGGCTCTGGGTCGGGGGGGTTGAGGGTGGTTAAAGCACTCTTAGGGTCAATTAGCTGATTTTGGGGTGGTGAAGGTGGGTTTGGGGTCACTAACGTGCTTTTAGGATTGGTAAGGGTGGTTTTGGGGGTGGTCAAGATGATTTTGGGGTCAGTGGGGTGATTTTGGGATTGGTTTAAGGAGATTTTGGGGGTTGATAAGGTGCTTTGGGGTTGATAAGATGCTCTTAGGGTTGTTCAAGGTGCTTTTGGGGCTGTTTAAGGAGCTTTCGGGGTCAATAAGGCCCCTTTGGGGTTAGCCAAGATGCCCTTTGGCATTAAGACCTTTTTTGGTCTCATGGCACTCTTTGGTGCTAATTAAGAAACTCTGTGGTTAATTAAGATGCTGTCTGCTAATTCAGATGCTCTTTCAGATTCCCAAGGTGCATTTGGGGTTCCCAAAACCCCTCCTTGGGGTTCCTTGCTCTTTGGGGTGCCCTTTGGGGGTCACCCCACGGCCATGGGGTCATGGTCACACTACAAACCCTTTTTGTCCCCACAGGGTCTCACAGGTCGCCCCGGGGATGCTGGGCCCCAAGGCAAAGTCGGCCCCACAGTGAGTGACACCCCATAAAGGAATTGGGGTTGGGGGTGGTTTGGGGTTTGGGGTGGTTTGGGGTCAAAGGGGGTTTGGAGTTTGGGGTTGGGGAGGTTTGGGGTTGGGGGTGGTTTGTGGTTGGGGTGGGCTCCTGGCCCCACTGACCCTGCTGTCCCCACAGGGTGCCCCCGGCGAGGACGGACGTCCCGGACCCCCCGGCCCCCAGGGGGCTCGGGGCCAACCTGGCGTTATGGGGTTCCCTGGTCCCAAAGGTGCCAATGTGAGTGAGGACCCTTTTCCCTCTAAAAATACCCGGGAGTTCTGCCTGGGGCCAGAACCCCAAATCCTCCATCCTTGTTTAGGGCGAGCCTGGAAAAGCTGGTGAAAAAGGACTTCCTGGAGCACCGGGGCTGAGGGTGAGGTTTTCTGTCACACAAACCCCAAAAATTCACCTTTTGGTGCCACTCCACCCTAAAAGCCCCCAAAGGGGGAAACTGAGGCACGGGAAGGGGGGAAATAGGCATTATGGGATTTGGGGCTCAGTTTTCCATCTCCTCAGGGACTTCCTGGCAAGGATGGAGAGACCGGAGCCGCCGGACCCCCAGGACCTGCTGTGAGTGCAACTGGGCGAGCTCAGGACTGGGGCTAAAAATGCCAGATTTGGGCTAAAGCCCCCCTGGATCTGCTGGGGGATCCCAAAACCCACAAATCCTCAGCCCCTGTGGTGCTGGGGCCTTGTGGGATCCCCAAACTCTTGGGGTGGGGGAAGTCTGAAATCCCAAAGGTTTTTGGGGTCCTTGAGCAGCGTCCATCCCACAGGGCCCGGCAGGGGAGAGGGGAGAGCAAGGAGCCCCCGGCCCCTCCGGCTTCCAGGTGAGCTCAGGGATTTGGGGTTTGGGATTTGGCGTTTGGGGTTTGGGGTGATGCCACCCCAACCCCCAGGGTCCTGCTGTCACTGTTCTCACATGGCTCCTGTCCCCTCCCAGGGACTGCCAGGGCCACCAGGTCCCCCCGGCGAGAGCGGCAAACCTGGAGACCAGGTGAGACTCCCCAGTCCCCCCCAGGTGGGGTCAGGATCCCCCAGATCCCTCAGGTCTGACCCCAAACCCGTTTGTCCCCTTCCCACAGGGCGTTCCTGGAGAAGCCGGAGCCCCCGGGCTCGTGGGTCCCAGGGTAAGTGTCACCTGTCACCTGGGGGTGGGTCACAGAGTGTCCCCTGTGGGGGGCTTTTAGGGGCCAGTGTCACCTGTCCTCCCATTTGGGGATGTGTTCATCCCACGGGGACTTTGGAGGGCCTGGTTGTGCCCACCCAGGGCCACCAGATCCATGCTGGTTCCATCCTCATCCCAGTTCCTCCAGGGTAGCATGGGACAGTGCCCTCCCCATCCCCTGGTGCCACCCCCACGGTGTCCCCATGTCCCCGCTGAGCTGTCCCCATGTCCCAACCGAGCCATCCCCATGTTCATGTCCCCGTGTCCTTGCTGGTCCCCGTGTCCCTGCTGAGCTGTCCCCCTGTCCCCATGTCCCTGTTGAGCTGTCCCCACTGTCCTGGCTGAGCTGTCCCCCTGTCCCTGTGTCCCCATGTCCCTGTTGAGCTGTCCCCACTGTCCTCGCTGAGCTGTCCCCCTGTCCCCATGTCCCCACTGAGCTGTCCCCATGTCCTTGTCCCCCTGTCCCTACTGAGCCATCCCCATGTCCCTGTTGAGCTGTCCCCACTGTCCCCGCTGAGCTGTCCCCGTGTCCGTGTCCCCATGTCCCTGTTGAGCTGTCCCCACTGTCCTCGCTGAGCTGTCCCCCTGTCCCCATGTCCCCACTGAGCTGTCCCCATGTCCTTGTCCCCCTGTCCCTACTGAGCCATCCCCATGTCCCTGTTGAGCTGTCCCCACTGTCCCCGCTGAGCTGTCCCCGTGTCCGTGTCCCCATGTCCCTGTTGAGCTGTCCCCACTGTCCTCACTGAGCTGTCCCCCTGTCCCTGTGTCCCCGCTGAGCTGTCCCCACTGTCCACGCTGAGCTGTCCCCGTGTCCGTGTCCCATGTCCCTGTTGAGCTGTCCCCACTGTCCCCGCTGAGCTGTCCCCTCTGTCCCCAGGGTGAGCGCGGTTTCCCCGGCGAGCGCGGCTCTCCCGGTGCCCAGGGCCTGCAGGGGCCCCGCGGCCTCCCCGGCACCCCCGGCACCGACGGACCCAAGGTGGGTGACACAAGGAGGGGACAGCGCCGATGGCGGTGCCACCGCGGGGGGTGACACCCCAATAATGTCCCTTTGCTGCTCTAGGGTGCCACCGGCCCCGCCGGCCCCAACGGCGCCCAGGGACCCCCGGGGCTGCAGGGGATGCCCGGGGAGAGAGGAGCCGCTGGCATCGCCGGTCCCAAGGGCGACAGGGTGAGTGACGGTGACATGGGGGGCACGGGGTGCCACCAGTGCCACCAGGGCTCAGCTGGGCTCATGCTGGCCCTGTGCCACCCCACAGGGAGACGTTGGAGAGAAAGGACCTGAGGGAGCCCCTGGAAAGGACGGAGCTCGCGTGAGTGGGACAGGGACGGGGTGAGAAGGGGCCAAGCAAGGGCACTCTTGGTGGCCAGCCAGAGGTGCCCGTGGTGGCCAGCCAGGGATGCTCTTGGTGGCCTCCTCCTCATGGTGGTTGGTGAGGGATGTCCATGGTGGCTACCCAGGGCCTTGGTGACCTCACTGTCCCCTCTGTCCCCACAGGGTCTGACCGGTCCCATCGGCCCCCCCGGCCCGGCTGGCCCCAACGGCGAGAAGGTGAGACCGGGGTGGCCCCACCAGTGCTCCCACAGGGACAGATCCCACCCAATCCCTGGGGCAGATCCCACCTGATCCTGGGGCAGATCCCACCCGATCCCTGGGGCAGATCCCACCTGATCCTGGGGCAGATCCCACCCAATCCCTGGGGCAGCCCCACACAGACAGACCCCATCCATCCCCCACAACTCCCCCTTCCTTTCCTTCCTTTCCAGGGCGAGTCTGGCCCCCCCGGCCCGTCCGGAGCCGCCGGAGCCCGCGGTGCCCCCGTAAGTGCCACCTGTCCCCCCCTGGTACTGGCAGTGCCACATTGGCCCCATTCCCTTGATTTTCACCCCGTTTCCCCCACAGGGAGAGCGTGGAGAGCCCGGAGCCCCCGGCCCTGCTGGATTCGCTGGACCCCCAGTGAGTTCTGTCCCCAGCCCATCCCAGTTCTGTCCCCAGTCCATCCCAGCGTCCCCAGTGGCCGCTGACCACTGACCACGACTCTTTCCCAGGGTGCTGATGGCCAGCCCGGAGCCAAGGGCGAGCAAGGCGAGCCTGGCCAGAAGGGTGATGCCGGAGCCCCCGGGCCTCAGGGTCCTTCCGGGGCTCCTGGACCGCAGGTGGGTCCAGCCGAGACCCCCACAATCGGGGCTGAGCCCTTGTGGGGGTCCCTCATCCCAGGAATCTCCAGGTCCTGAGTGTCCTGATTGGTTTTCTGCCTCTTCCCAGGGTCCCACAGGTGTCACCGGTCCCAAAGGAGCCCGGGGCGCTCAGGGACCCCCGGTGAGTGGGGGGAGGGGAGGGGAGAGGGGGGAGGGGAGTGGGGGAGGAGCCGGCTCTGACCCCCTCTTGCCTCCGTCCCCAGGGAGCCACCGGATTCCCTGGAGCCGCCGGGCGCGTCGGACCCCCCGGCCCCAACGTGAGCTGGGGGCAACTGGGGGGAACTGGGGTCACTGGGGGGGAACTGGGATCACTGGGAGCAGCCAGGATCTCTTGGGAAGATCAGGGATTGCTCAGGTCAGTTGGGATCCCTGAGGAAAAACCGAGATCATGTGGGAACAGCTCATTTTGGGGCAGTCGGGATCGCTCGGGAAGCTCTGGGATCATTCGGGCCAGTCGGGATCAGCCAGGATCGCTGCCCCCAGCTTCGGGGGCCGGGCAGCTCCCCACGATGTCCCCGAACCAAAGGCACCCCCGGGTGCCACCACCCAGCCCTTCCCAAGAGGCATCACCAGTGCTCCCCAATCCTCGAACAGTGCCAGGGCTGGGATCAGGGATGGATCGGGAACGGGATCAGGCACGGCTCAGGGATGGATCAGGAATATGGAAACCCCTCTAACCCCGATCTCTCCTGCAGGGTAACCCCGGACCCCCCGGACCCCCCGGCTCCGCGGGCAAGGACGGCCCCAAGGGCGCCCGGGGCGACGCGGGACCCCCGGGCCGAGCGGGGGACCCGGGGCTGCAGGGCCCCGCCGGCCCCCCCGGCGAGAAGGGCGAGCCCGGCGAGGACGGCCCCGCGGTATTTGGGATTTGGGGACGCCGCCCCCGCCCCCTCCGCCAGCCCCCGAGCGGCGCTGACCCCTCCCCTCCCCTCGCCTTGTGTCCCCGCAGGGTCCGGACGGGCCCCCCGGCCCCCAGGGGCTGGCAGGACAGCGCGGCATCGTGGGGCTGCCGGGGCAGCGCGGCGAGCGCGGCTTCCCGGGGCTGCCCGGACCCTCGGTGAGCAAAACCCTAAAAAACACACACACAAAAACCCCAAACACCAAAAAAATCCCAAAATCTGGGAAGAAATGGGAGCACATCAGAGGCAGTTTCGTGGTGTGGAAGGATTTCGGGAGGTGGGGAGTGGTGGAAGCTGCTCATCCCCATCCCAGTACTTTCTTGATTCTCTTTCCATGCCAAAAAAGTGTCCCAAAATCTCCTAAGGCTTTTCCCCACTGGCACGGCCATGCCAGCGAGACGCGTTTTCCATACAAATTTTTACATTTTTCCCATCGGGAATTTGTGCCCCCTGAGCTCTGGGGAAAGTCTGTGGCCGAGGGGGGTTTGGATTCCCTCCCTCTCTCCTGGTTCCCTGCTGCTTTTCTGCCCTCAGTCCACCCAGACACACTCACGGGGGGGTTTCCTGGTTTTTTAGGGAGAGCCTGGAAAACAGGGAGCACCTGGATCTGCCGGTGACCGGGGACCCCCTGGGCCCGTGGGACCCCCTGGGCTGACTGGACCAGCTGGAGAGCCTGGAAGGGAGGTAAGAAATTTAGGAATGTCTGGAATATCCAGGATGGATCCCTGGCTGACCCTGGGTGGAGACAGCCTTTAGGTTGATCCCAGAAAATCCCAGCACGTTTTCCCCATAGAATTTTGCCTGGATAAAGGAGTTTTCCCCCCATCCCAAAGGCAAAAGCTGAATTCCTCCTCTTTTCCCAGGGAAATCCCGGCGCTGATGGACCCCCGGGCAGGGATGGGGCGGCAGGAGTGAAGGTGAGCTCATCTTGGATTTCTCAAAGGCCGGAATTCCTGGGAATTCCCGTTATGCCAGAATTCCTGACCCCATTCCCTGTTCCCAGGGCGATCGTGGTGAGACCGGCCCCGTGGGCGCTCCCGGCGCTCCCGGCGCTCCCGGAGCTCCCGGCCCCGTGGGACCCACTGGAAAACAGGGAGACAGGGGAGAGACGGTGAGTGGGACACCTCGGGATGGGGGAAGACGGGAATTACTGGGAATCATCCCACATCCACGCCATGGAGCTGTTTGGGATCATCTGGGAATGGCACCAGGAGCAGCTCCGAGCGACTTCCTGAGGATTCCTGGTTTGGGATCTGGCTGGGAGCTCCAGGGGCTGGAGCTGGGAATGAGCTGGGCACCCCAGGAGATAAAACTGGGAACACCTGCAGTGCCCTGGGCAGCTGGGAACGCTAAATCTCACACCCCGCATTCCCACACCTCAAATCCCATTCCCGCTGTTTTTGACTGCCCTCCTTTCTCCCACAGGGTGCTCAGGGTCCCATGGGTCCCTCTGGCCCCGCTGGCGCCCGGGGGATGCCGGTGAGTGAGTCCCACCTGGAATTCCTAGGATCCCAGTTTGGGATCGCAGCTTGGCACCCTGGTTTGGGATCACCCCCACTCCTGACCCGCCGTGTCCCCCTTGCAGGGTCCCCAGGGGCCGCGCGGTGACAAAGGCGAGGCAGGCGAGGCTGGAGAGCGCGGCCTGAAGGGACACCGGGGCTTCACCGGGCTCCAGGGGCTGCCTGGGCCCCCCGTAAGTGCTGGGATTTGGGACCACAGCCCCCCATAGGTCCCAAATCATTCATCCCACACCCCAATCCCACATCTCCTGTGGGACCCCAAATCCTCCATCCTCCTGTCCTTCCCAGGGTCCTTCTGGAGACCAGGGCGCTGCCGGACCCGCAGGTCCCTCCGGGCCCAGGGTAAGTCCTGGAATTTTGGGGGAAAAAGGGGAAAGGAGCCACCCCTGGACTGGAGCCACGCCTGGAGGTGGCAACCCCATCCCTGCTGTGCCCTGAGCCCTGTTTGGGGTTTTTCAGGGTCCCCCCGGCCCAGTAGGCCCCTCAGGCAAGGACGGCTCCAATGGGATGCCCGGACCCATCGGCCCCCCTGGACCCCGCGGGAGGAGCGGCGAGCCCGGCCCTGCGGTGAGCGGGGACACCGGGGAGAGGGGATCCGGGAGGAGAGGGATCCTTGTGAGAGAGAGGGGATCCACGAGGGGATCCGAGGGGAGAGGGATCTCACGGGAAGAGGGGATCCGGGAGGAGAGAGGATCCAGGAGTGGAGGGGTCCAGGAGGAGAGGGATCCTGTGGGGAACAGGAGGGATCCAGGAGGGGAGAGGGGATCCAGGAGGAGAGGGATCCTGTGAGAGAGAGGGGATCTGGGAGGGAAGGGATTCAGGAGGAGAGGGGATCCTGCAGGGGAGGGATCCTGCGAGAGAGAGGGGATCCAGGAGGGGAGGGGATCCAGGAGGAGAGGGGATCCAGGAGGGGAGGGATCCTGCGAGAGAGAGGGGATCCTGTGAGAGAGAGGGGATCCAGGAAGAGAGGGGATCCAGGAGGGGAGGGGGTCCAGGAAGAGAGGGGATCCAGGAGGGGAGGGGATCCTGTGAGAGAGAGGGGATCCAGGAGGGGAGGGGGTCCAGGAGGAGAGGGGATCCAGGAGGAGAGGGGATCCTGCAGGGGAGGGATCCAGGAAGAGAGGGGATCCAGGAGGGGAGGGATCCTGCGAGAGAGAGGGGATCCAGGAGGGGAGGGATCCTGCGAGAGAGAGGGGATCCTGCCACAGAGGGATCCTGCGAGAGAGAGGGATCCTGCCACAGAGGGATCCTGTGGGGGGCAGTGGGATTCAGCGGGGAAACAGAGGGATCCAAGTCCCGGCCGATCACCCCGTGACCGCTCCTCCCTCCCACAGGGTCCTCCCGGGAACCCCGGCCCGCCCGGCCCCCCCGGGCCCCCCGGCACCGGTATCGACATGTCGGCGTTCGCGGGGCTGGGGCAGCCCGAGAAGGGCCCCGACCCCGGGCGCTACATGCGGGCGGACGAGGCGGCGCCGGGGCTGCGGCCGCACGACGCCGAGGTGGACGCCACCCTCAAAGCCCTCAACAACCAGATCGAGAGCATCCGCAGCCCCGAGGGCTCCCGCAAGAACCCGGCCAGGACCTGCCGAGACATCAAACTCTGCCACCCCGACTGGAAGAGCGGTGAGAGAGAGGTCCCGGCCCTGTGTCCATCCCTGTCAATCTGTGTCCATCCCTGTGTCCATCCCTTTGTCCATCTGTGTCTGTCCCTGTGTCCATCCCTTTGTCTCTCTGTGTCCATCCCTGCGTCCGTCTGTGTCCATCCCTGCCTCCATCCCTGTGTCCCCCTCTTCCTCCTTGTCTCCTCCACCACCCTCCCGGCCACCAAGGCCCACGCTGACCCCACCACAGGCGGTCACTCACTGACCCCACGCCCTCGGTCCACAGGTGATTACTGGATCGACCCCAACCAGGGCTGCACCCTGGACGCCATCAAGGTCTTCTGCAACATGGCCACGGGGGAGACGTGCGTGTACCCCAGCCCCGGCAGCATCCCCAGGAAGAACTGGTGGAGCAGCAAGGCCAAGGAGAAGAAGCACGTCTGGTTCGGCGAGACCATCAACGGCGGCTTCCACGTGGGTGTCTGGGATGGGCACGGAGGGGAAACAGGGTACCTGGAGTTTCACAGAAGAGTTGGAGCTGATTACCTTCTTGGGGGTGGAACTTTTGGTGGTACTATCAGATATTGGGTGATTTGAGGCTTATATGGAAATTTTGGAGCTGATGTCCGTCCTGTGGGTGGAACTGGTGGTTGTTGGATCAGAAACGGTTAATTTAGGGGATTTTACTGAAACTTTGGAGTTGATGTCCCTCCTTGGGGTGAAATAGGGGGTGTTTCGATCAGAACTGGTGGATCCAGTGGACTTTATGTAAATCCTGGAGGGATGTCCTTCTTTGGGGTGAAATTGATAGGGTTTGGATAGGATTTCCCTTGAGGTGAAATTGATGGGTTTTGTACCAGAACCAGTTGATTTAGAGACTTTGACGGAAATCTTGGCATCAGGCCATGACAGTTTCCAGGTCTGGGAAAGCAAACTGTGGAAATTCCCCAAAAATACCCCCAAAAAAGCCTGAAATTCCCCAAAAAAGCCATCTGAAAGCCTCCCTCCCCCCTGCAGTTCAGCTACGGCGCTGAGGAGCTGGCACCCAACACAGCCAACATCCAGATGACCTTCCTGAGGCTGCTGTCCACCGAGGGCTCCCAGAACGTCACCTACCACTGCCGCAACAGCGTGGCCTACCTGGACGAGGAGTCGGGCAGCCTGAGGAAGGCGCTGCTCATCCAGGGCTCCAACGACGTCGAGATCCGCGCCGAGGGCAACAGCAGGTTCACCTACAGCGTGCTGGAGGACGGCTGCACGGTGCGTGCCGGGAGGGAGAGAGGGGCAAATCGGGGCAAATCCGTAAATCGCGGGGTTCACCACGTGGGGAGGAACCTGGGAGGTCAGAGAGAGTGATCTGGGAGGTGACAGCGTCTGGTCATCGAGTGCCACCAACCCGTGAGGGGACAGCATCTTGTGTCACCACGGCCAGGATTTGGGTAACACCACCAGCTGGCTGTGGTGCTTCAGGGATGGGGACTCCAAACCCCATTTTCCAGTGTTTTCCCGCTAGAAATACACTGAGAAACGCGGCCCTTCTTGGTTTAACAATGAAATGGGGCTCAAACTGAGATTGGGAAGGTTCTAGGAGCTTAATAACTCCATTTTTCCAATGCTAATGATAAATTTGGGGCACAAACTGAGATTAGGAAAATTATGGAGGATTAAATAACTCAATTTTTCCAATGCTAATGATAAATTTGGGCTCAAACTGAGTTCTGGAGGATTAAATAACCCCATTTTCACCCATTTTTTTCCTTATAAATACACCAAGAATTGGGGCCTCTCTATGCCTGATGACAAATGTGGGTTCCAACTGGGATTTGAAGGGTTTGGTGAGGATGTAACAGGTTAAATGACCCCAATTTTGCCTGTTTTCCCTCAGAAACACACGGGGAAGTGGGGCAGGACTGTCATTGAGTACCGCTCGCAGAAGACCTCGCGCCTGCCCATCGTGGACATTGCACCTATGGACATTGGGGGACCCGAGCAGGAGTTTGGGGTTGACCTCGGCCCCGTCTGCTTCTTGTAAAAAAAAAAAGGATTTTTTTGGTGTGGTTGTTTGTTTTTGGTTGTCGTGGGTTTTGTTTGTTTGGTTTGGTTTTTGTTTTTTTAAAAAGCCCGGCCCAATTCCTTTAAAAAAGAAAAAAACCACAAGAAACGGGATCCACCCCAAAAAGGAGCTGAGAAGTTCTGCACTGAAAGGGCTCACCCCGAATCAGGGAGCAACCACCTCATCCCAACACCAGAATCAAAGGAAAAACCCATTAATATTTATTTATTCTCTTCCTGGAAGACCTGTTTTTGAGGTCAGGTGGAGGTGGGAATGTCAGTGATCCCTTTTTCCCTGAAAAAAAAAATGGGATTTCACCAATCCAGGTATCAAAAATCCCCTCCTCACCCTGAATTTTCCCCTTTCCCCTCAGCAGGAGTGTTCATGTATAATATGAGTTAAAAAACACACAAAAAAAATCAAAAAATGGTGCTATTATTGTAAAACAAGTCTGTATTTTTTAACATCTGTTGGTATAAAATGAAAAAAAAACCTAAAAAAAAAACTTTTGGTCGAAAGTAAAAGTTGAGTTGAGTCTCTTTCTTTTGGGTGTGTTTGCAGTAATTTAAATATTTCCTCCCCATTTCAACCACCATAAAGTTCTTTAGGTTGGGAAAAAATCCTATTGAAGTCCTCATTTTGGGTTAAAATTGCACATTTTTTGGGTTGGGATACTTCAAGCTAAGGGGGAAGAGGGGGGCGAAATCCCCCAGAAAAGCCAAAAAAAAAGGAAAAATTTGAAAGTGAAAAATTTTGAAGTAGATACTTTTGGAAAAGCAGGAGATTTAATTGTGGAATTCTTGTCCTATAATTAGGATTGGGACAATCTCGGTGTCACCAGGGCAAGGGGCGGCTGTCCCCTCCTCCCTACAAATTTTATCCTGTTTTCTACCTGCAAAAACTCAATTTTGGGGCTGTTTTGCAGCACTGGAAGTAGGAGACTCCACTCTTGCTGTGCCACAAAAAATCCCACATGGAAATTCCTCTCCTTGCCAGGCTGTTCATTACAAGCAAAAGGCTCAGAAATGGGATTTTTTTAATGATCTTGACAAAAATCAGCCCAGTGACCCCGAAGAGGCCCAAACCTGCTCAGATCTCTCCTGCAAGAGGCCCCAGACAGCTCCTGGATGAGGAATTCCTGAGTTTCACCCCAATTCTTTTGGGTCAAATCTCCTCTTTTTGCCTCTGTGGATGGCAAAGCTTCTCTTGGAGAAATTATAACAAAAAGATTTTTAAAAACAGCTTTAAAAAAAGCCATTTTGGGGCAGAATTTGAGTTTTAAACCCTCCCAGCTTCAAGTGCAGCAGCTGCCAGTTGTGGCCAAGCACCAAAACATTGGCAGGGGAAATTCATTAAGGAGGATTGGGGGATTAAAGAGGATTTTCCATCCAAAAGTGCCCTTTGAGACGCTCTCCTAATGATGGGGGCTCTGCACCAAGGGTTTGGGGTTAAATCCTTCCCCTCCTGGTGCAGCCAAGCAGAAAATTCGGGGGTCCCTCCTGGGGGCTGCCCCCCCAAAAAACCCTCCAGGATCCTTGGAAAAGTGGGATGGGGCTGGGGGCAAAGAGGGGGAAAGGGAATGAGGGGAGGCCCCCAGAAAATCAGGATTAAACCCAGCCAGGAGGGGAAGAAACTGGAGACAAAGCAAAGTTTGGGATTTCTTCCTTTTCCTAAAAAAAAGGGAAAACTCAGTGGGAATTGGTCACCAGGGAAGGAGGTTGGGATTGGGATTCTGGGCACCCGTCCCAGCTGGGAACAGGAACCTGGTCGAGTTTTTTCCCCCCTCATTTTCCCCCCAAAATTCCTGGGAAGGGCTGGGAAAAATGGGATTTTCCAGCCTGGAGAAGGGAAGGCTCCAGGGTGACCTCTCAGGAGAGCCGGGACAGACCCGGGATAAAGGACAGAGGGACAGGACGTGGGGAGGGGCTTCCCACTGGGGTCTGGAGGTTTGGGTGGGATTTGGGGAAGGAATTTCTCCCTGTGAGGGGAGGGAGGCCCCAGGATGGAATTCCCAGAGGATTCCCCATCGCTGGGGAGGAGTTTTAGCATCCTCCAACCCATTCTGGGATTCTGCGGAAATCCATCAGCAAAACAGGGATTTTTGGGCAAAAAACACCACAGGAGCAACCCCAGCAGAGCACTGGATTTAGGACAAATCCAGAGCTTTTCTTTAAAAAAAATAAAGGACAGCACATGGAAAGATCCAAATCAGGTTTATTGATTTCAGAAGAATTCAGCCCTACAAATGCTGCAGGGGCAGGAATCTCTTGCTGGAAAAGGGAGCAGAGTGTGGATTTTGTGCCACTGTCATCCCAAAATCCAGTCATTTTCCCATTGAGGAAGGATCCCCTCCCATGTAGCTGTGTCTGGCTCCCAAATCCCACGGGAAAGGAGGGCTGAAATTCCAGAAAAAACCTCCCAAAAAGGGGCAAAATGCCAAAGGGCTGCGGGGGCCGGGCTGGCAGCTGGGCCTTGCTCGGGATAGCGGCTGGCAGGAATGTCCAGCTCCCGGCAGGGAGGCCTTGGAATCCCAGCCTCCCACAGAACCCCCTCCAATCCCCGCTGCTTTGGGAAGTGGAGCACAAAAAGCAGCAAATTCCCGGATTTCAAACCCCAGGGAAGAGCCTCTGGATGCCAAAGGGGTCGGAGCCACAGGGGGAAAATGAGGGAGAAATTTATTCCAAAGACTTGGGTTCCTTTGGCTCCTTCCAAGGGCGTAACAGAGGCTCATGCCAGGTGGGAATTCTCTCTTTTTTGGGGTCTTGAGGTGCTGCCACCATTGAGCAGGAAAACAAACTCATTTTCCCTGAAAAAAATAAACCCATTCACTCTCAAAAATTAAACCAATTCACCCCAAAACACCCTGACGGTGCCAAGCTCCCAGAACAGGTGCAAAGCACTGCACATCTCTGGGATTTCAGCCCTCGGTTGCGGATTCCTCGGCAGGAAGGAAGGGAAGGAGCACCCCCGGCAGGGCGGCGGAGGCGGCGCCGGGTCTGTCCCCGCAGAGCCACTCGCGGTCCCCGCGGCGCCCTCAGGGCGTCCCCCGGGCCGGCGCCGTGGAGTTGGAGCTGCAGTCCAGGTAGTGGAAGGTCTCCAGGGTGCTCTGGGCGCTGTGGCCGATGTAGGAGAGCCTCACCGAGGTCCTGGCAGGGCAAAGGGACAACTCAGAGGTTTGGGTTCATCACAGACTCCTCTTTTCCTCAAAAAAAACACCCCAAATTCCGGCGGGTTTTGGTGAAAAGGTGGGGATTGCAGCCTCGGGAAGGAGCCGTGTGCTCCACCCCATATTTACCCACCCTGGGCTGGATTAAAACCTGACCCTGAGGTGGATTTGGGGGAAAATCCAAGCAGGATTTTCTCCCTAGGGCCCAAATCCGTGGCTGGAGTTCCCCAGGGATTCAGGAACCACAGAACAGAATCTTTAAGGTGGGAAAAGAGCTCCAGGAGCGGCACCCACCTCATGAGGATCACGATGTTGTGGACCTTCACCTTGGGCAAAGTGCAGAAAAAACTGGAAAAGATCAAGGAAATTGGTCAGCAAGTGAGAAACTTGAGGAATTTGGGATTTTTTGGCAGCTCCTGCTGGTATTTTTCACTTTGGTGTTAACAAAACCATCTCACAGCACCTTGAGAAAATTCCTGGCAAAGGAATTGACCAGGAAAAGTGAGTGACTTACAATTAATTCCCCAAATTTTAATCAAAGCAGCTCCAACCCTCTCCCTCCCCAGGTATCTCCAAGGAGCAGTAAATCCTTACTACACATAGGACAGGGATCCACCCAGCTCTGCCTTCACGGTGAAATTCACCTGCAACAGAGCGGAAAAAAATCAGATTTCAGTGCAGCTTCATCACCTTTCAACCCCATTTCTGAGGGAACGCACAGAGCAAAAGCAGCTGTGGCCCCTGGGCACTGAAATCACGAGGTGAACTCGCAGAGCTCCCAGTCAGTACCAGTTTGTCCCTCAGGGGCTGGATGCTGGAGACGTTGGTGAGCTGCTGCCTGCCCACCACGGTGTTCATGTACTGCACCTGGCTGCTCAGGCTGCTCACTGCCACCGAGTAGAAGTTGGAATTCCTGATCCTCAGCGTGGCCTGGAGGGGACAAAAACAACCCTGACCTCGCTGGCTCCTTCCCCTGGGGGTTTGTTTTCCCAAATCCATGGAAACTTTACCGTGATGGCCAGGAGGACAGCGGAGTTCTTCCTGTCAAACCACACCTGCACCACTTTGATGCCATCATCATCCACCAGCACCGAGTGGGGGAACAGGAAGAAAACCCCCAGGCCAGACAGCAGCAGGCAGAGCAGCACTGAGAGCAGCACATAGAGTTTCCTGGGGGGAAAAAAAAAAAAAATTAAATTCTTCACCTCCTCTGCAAGATTCGGATCCTAAAATACCCCACCCCCTGTTTGGTTTCCTTGGAAGAGGCACCCAAGAGCTGCTGTCACATTTTTAATATCAAGATGGCTCAAAATCCTCCCTTTGCACATTTGGGGTTGGGTAATGAGCAACCAAAGCAGCATTTTTGGGGTCTTTTTGCAGTTGCTCCCAAAACTCCAGTGAGGGGATGGAAGGTGGGAGTGAGTTCGTGGTACTCATGGTAGAAATATTTAAAATCACACTTTAAACCCTGTATTTTGGGGTGAAAATAGCCCCTAAAGCAATAAAAGAACTCCTCCCTTACGTTCTCTGAGGACGAAGCCGTTGGTCGCTGTAGGGGATCAGAGCCACCAACTCGTTCACCTGCTCTGGGAAGCAAAATGGGAATAACACATTAAAAAGTGACCTTTTATGGGAATAACACATAAAAAGTGACTTTTTTTTTGTTGTTTAGAGCCGGATTTTGGGGATTTTAGGCCCCAGAGGAGCAGCCACCTGAGGGGATGCGGCCGGTGCCTTGGCAGGTGGGGCAGGTGATGCTGTCCTGGCCCGTGAACTCCATGTAGGGACTCTTGGCCGCGTCCTGCACGGGCTCCTGGCTGACCAACACCTCCTCCTCCTCCTCAGCCTCGGCCTTCCTGCGGCTCGGGGCGGCGCTGGCGGCGGACAGGGAACGCACAGAGCCCATGGTGGCGGTGATGGGGACGGCTGTGTCACCTGGGACAGGCGGCAGGAGCAGCTCTGGGCTGTTGAAGGGGGTTTTGAGCCATTTCTAAGCCACAGTCCCAAAGCCACCACAAAGTATCCCCATCCACAGGGGGCTTCCTTGGAGAAGGGGACACCTTGATGGGCTCCATTTCCAGCTGCCCAAAACCCAGCGCTGCCCAGGCACCCCCTCCTCCACTGAGAGCAGCATCTCCTCAGGCAGCCCCCGCCCCAAAACACAGCCCCGGGGCTCGGCGCGTCCCCTCAGGAACAGCCCAGAGCCCCTGAGACCCCCCGAGAGGAACAGGCCCCACTGTGGACCCCATGTCAGAGACTCCCTCATCCTCAAGGTCCCCCTCCCTCAGGAACCGCCCTTTGAAGATCCCCTCTCTCAGAGACGCCCTCCCTCAGGAATTTCCCCTTCACAGACTCCCACCCTCGGGACCCCCTCCCTCAGAGCCCCCGTGTCCCGGCGCGCCCCTCACAGACCCCTTCCCTCAGCGCTCTCCGCCAGGAGGCGCCCCTCTCCCGCCGCCGCCGCGGCCCCGCCCCCGTCCCCGCGCGCAGCCGCCGTCGCTATGGCAACTGAGAGGTGGGTGTGGGCGGAGACTCATATGACCCCGCCCATTTTTCCACTCACGTGAGATGAGCGTGGTTACCAATACCACGCCCATCTAGTGAGACAAACGTCACATTGTAGGGCGGAGCGTAGAGAGCCACGCCCCGTCATTTAACCCAAAGCTCACGCGCCAATTGTCAGAGGTGTGGTCAGCGACCACACCCTTCATTTGCATGTGATAGGCGTGGTCAGATTCGCGCACGCGCGGAAGCAAGGCGTGATTCCGGTTGGGCGTGGCAGGGCGGGGCAAGGCGGGGCGTGACGTAACTCGCTCGCGTGCGCGCGGCGGGGGGGGGGAGGGGGGGGGTCCCGTCATGAGCGCGCATGCGCGGTGGGGGAAGCTTGAACCAGTGTGGTGCTCAGGAGCCCCAGTTTGGGGATCGCTGTCCCAGTATGAGCCCCCTCACACTAGTACAGACTCGGGCCGCACCAGTGGGAGAGCCCTGCTCCCAGCACGGAGCGGGCCCACACCGGCACCGAGCGGTCCCGAGCAGTCCGAGCCCCCCTGTCCCGGTCCCGAGCGGTCCCGAGCGGTCCGAGCTCCCCTGTCCCCATCCGGAGCGGTCCCGAGCGGTCCCGAGCGGTCCGAGCTCCCCTGTCCCCATCCGGAGCGGTCCCGAGCGGTCCGAGCCCCCTGTCCCGGTCCGGAGCGGTCCCGAGCGGTCCGAGCCCCCTGTCCCGAGCGGTCCGAGCCCCCCTGTCCCGGTCCAGAGCGGTCCCGAGCGGTCCGAGCCCCCTGTCCCGGTCCGGAGCGGTCCCGAGCGGTCCGAGCTCCCCTGTCCCCATCCGGAGCGGTCCCGAGCGGTCCGAGACCCCTGTCCCGAGCGGTCCGAGCCCCCTGTCCCGGTCCAGCCTAGCATCACCTCCAGCCCCCCTCAATTTCTGGGGAAACGCCCCCAGGGCATTCCCTCTCACCTCCCCCCCAGCCCCGACAGCTCCAGGGTCCGTTTTCCTTCAATAAATTCCCTCCCGTGGGACTTTCCTCCAGCACACCCCAGAGAAAAACGATGGGAAAAGAAATCCCTCCCAATTATCCAAACTACCAAAATAAATTTAATGGCAAAATTAAAATATTTTGCGAGCTCCAGAGGCACCTCCTGCCCGACCGCGGGAGACGTATCCCATGGAAATTTTATGGATCATTTCTTCTCTCCTTCCCAGGAGCGAAATTTCAGGCGGGGGGGGAGAATTCCCTGCTCTCCTTCCTTCCCGCACCGTCCCGGGGGCTGCGGCATGAAGAAGGGCTGGGAAAGGAGAAGGAAGAGGGATTGGGAAAGCAGAAATCCCTGCCAGTCCCTTGGGACGAGCTCGACCCCGCAGAGAATCCCCAGAGCAGGGAAAGAAGCGAAAATTCCCCCCGCAGCCTCCCCTCGCCTCCTGTCGCGTCCTGGGTTAGATCCTGGGTTTTTTAGCAGATTTTTTCTGCCCCCAAACCCAGCGGGAATGGGCGGAAGGGGGAAAAGCCCCTTTTCCAGCCAGCAGGCGGGATTGTGGAAGCGCTTCCCGGGAAATCTCCGCTCTCCCGGAATGGGGCGAGCCCGGACCCATCCCCGGGATGACGGATCACTGCTCCAAGGACCGGGAAATACCGGGCTGGGGCTTTCCCCCTGCTTTCCGTGTGTCCTTCAGGGATTTCTGAGCCCTGAAACGGGATCGTGGAATCGCAGGATTTTTTGGGAGGGATCTCGGAGCTCATCCAGCCCCGTTTGTCCCACTGGTGCCGCCCTCCCAGGTGCTCCAAGCCCCGTGCAGCGACAATTGCGGGGGTGGCAATGACGATCCTGAAGGTCCCTTCCGACTCAAACCATTCCATGAAGATCGGGAGATCCCACTTCCTGCCACTCCACATCCCCGGGCCATCCTCCTCCTCCTCTCCCAGCCCCGCCGATCCCTTTTTCCAGGCTGGAGCGGCACAAAAACCGCGGCTGCCGCTCACAGCTCTTGGGATTTACAAGCAGGAATGAAATTCCGTGCAGGAATTAAATCCTCCCGAATTCTGCACGTGCCGGCTGTCCCGGGGATGCCGAGCAGAGCCGGGATTTGGCCCCAAACCCTTCGTGCCGGGTGAATTGAGGGCAGAAAAGCAGCAGGGAATCAGGAGAGAGGGAGGGAATTCAAACCCTCCTCGGCCACAAACTTTCCCCAGAGCTCGGGGGACACAAATTCCCGATGGGAAAAATGTAAAAATTTGTGTGGAAAACGCGTCTCGCTGGCATGGCCGTGCCATTGGGGAAAAGCCTTGGAAGATTTTGGGACATTTTTTTGGCATGGAAAGATAACCCCAAAAGCACCGGGACGGGAATGAGCAGCTTCCACCACTCTCCCGAAATCCTTCCGCGCCACGAAATTGCCTCTGATGAGCTCCCATTTCTTCCCAGACGTTGTTTTCCCGTCCTCGGCCTCATTAAATCAATTTAAAGGCGATTTCGAAGCGTTTTCCCCACGCAAACCGCGGCGGCTGAACCCGGTGCCCGCGGCTGCGGGGGCTCTGCTGCACCGGGGGCTCGTTTGCTCCCGGGATTTTGGGTTTAGGGGACATCCGATAAACCCTGGAGCGGCAGCAGCAGGGGTTCTCTGGGAGCTCTCTCGCTGCTTTATTAGGTGCTGCAGGTGGCTGCACCTCGGTGGGGATTTGAGGAAGGAAATTGGGAAATGGCCGAATACCCCGATTTTTTAGACTGGGGGTGCAGAGCGCCCAATCCTAGGTTGGGGTGGGCTGAGCTGGCTCTGCCCAAAATCCCACATTCCAAGCCACCAATAATAGGATTTTGGATGGCCTAGGTCGGTTCTTGATCTATCCCAAATACTCTCAGATCCTTCAGGAGCAGCCAAATCCAGGGGTCCTGCGGGTCCCCAGGCCGGGTTCACCCTCGGGCTCTGAGGGGACAGCAAAGAGCCGGGAGTGCTGGGGGTGGCACTCCGGTACCGGTGGCATTCATTCTGTCCCGGTGCAGCACCGGGCACTCACTGGGAGCTGGATCGGCTGCCCGAGCCCACCGGGCTTTCGGGAGGGGTGGCAGCCCCCGGAGCGCCGGGCGCTGGCACCCCAAGAGTGCCCTGCCCTTCGGGGCGCTCCCGGCTGGGGGAGAGAGGTCGCGTGGGCAGCGGGGCTGGGTGGGCACCGGGTGGTCAGCGGGAATCCGGGTGGTCAGCAGGAATCCGGGTGGGCACCGCGTGGTCAGCGGGGTCCGGGACCCTCCGGGGAAGCCCCCGCGCTGCCGGGGCCACGTGAAATTCCCGCCACGCCCCCATCGCCGTGACCGCGCCCATCCCTGCCCTTATATGGCCCGTGTGGGCGGGGTCAAGGCGGTGCCGCGCAGGCAGGGGCGGGGCCAGGGGCGCCGGTTCCCCTCAAAAGGCGGCAGCGGGCGGGCCGGGGGCGGCGGCGGGGCCGGGGTTCAGGTATCGGTACCGGACAGGGGGTACCGGGGCTGAGGTACCGGGCAGGGGGTTCAACAGGGACAGCGGGGCCGGGGCTCAGTTACCGGTACGGGACAGGGGACACCGGAGCTGGGGCTCAGGTACCGGTACCAGGTACTGGGCAGGGGGCACCGAGGCTCAGGTACTGGGCAAGGGACAGCGGAGGTACCGAGGACACCGAGGCCGGGGCTCAGGTGCCGGGCAGGGGACAGGGGGACGCCGGGGCTCAGGTCCCGGACAGGGGACACCGGGGCCGGTCAAGCCCAGCCGTTCTCCGCGCCCGCCGCCCCGGCCGTGCCACCGGCGCTCCCCGGGCCACGGGGGCGGCCGCTGCGGGCGAACCGGGGGTGCGGGAGCGGTGCGGAGGCCCCGGGGGTGGCGGGATGGTTCCCAGCTCCCGGGCTGTCCCCGGTGGCAGCAGCGGCACGGGCCGGGCGCTGAGGCTCCCAGGCGCTTCCTGGTTTGCGGTTCCCGTGCTGCTTTGGGGGTCCCGTGTGTGTCTGACCCCCCCCCCCCGGTGCCCCGGGAGGTGTCGGGGGTCCCCTGTGCCCCCCCCCCACCGCGTGACTCCCTAAACTGGGAGCTTTGGGGGGGTTCCCTGCCAAAATTCGGATCCCCTTGGGGTTGTGGTGTCCCCATCCCGTTCTGAGGGTGGCTCCTGGTTTTGGGGGGCTCAGCCCCGAGCACCCCCAGTAATCCGGGAGTTCTGGGCTGTTCCGGGGCGTCCCCACATCCCGGAAAGGCACCATTGTCCTCCCCCCTCTGCGGCGCCCCTTTTTTGGGGGGCCTTCGAAACCGGGAAATTCCGGGGTGCCGTGGGGTGTTCGTGTGAATTCAGGGCTTCCTGTAAGGTGATTTTGGGGTTCCTGGCTGCCGTGGGGGTGTCAATGTGACTTTAGGGCTTCCCGTAAGGCGATTTTAGCGTTTCCTGTAAGGCTGATTTTGGGGTTTTTGGCTGCTCTCATGATTAAGCACCCCATTTAAACCCACGTTCAAGGTCCCAATTCGGGATTTTTGGGGGGGTTTTGGGGGGAAGCTGAGCCCCCCGACACGGCATTAATCACCTTACTTCTTGGTTCCCCAGCGCCTTCCCATATTTCGGAGGATCCCGAGCCGTGCCAGCCCCAGGAAAATCAAGGTACGGGGGGATTTTTATGCACCAGGAATTGAGGGATCCTCTCTGGGCATCCCAAAAGAGTTTTTGGGGCGGTTTGGGGTCGGCAGAGGCGGCTGAGCCGCTCCTTCCTCTCCTCTTCAAGGCTGGAGCTTTGAGAAAAGCTGGGTGTTTTTTCTCGGAAAGAGGTTTTCGGGAGAAGCGACGTTTTTGCGGCGTCTCCTCCTCCTCCCCCGGAGCCGCCCGTGACTCATCTTCCTCCGGCCGGGGAAGGAGCCGCGGCTGCGGCGGGACACGAAAATCTCGGGAAATTGCGGTTTAAATTGCGGTCAAACCCGGGAAAAATCCCTGGAAACCGAGGGGAGCAAAAATCCAGGGAGGTGATGGGGAAAGCAAGGTGTGAGTGGAGCGAAAATCCCGGGAAATTGGGGTTTAAACCCAGGGAAGAGGGAGGAAAAATCCAGGGAAGTGATGGGGAAATCAAGGGGGACAGGAATCCCAGGACATTAAGATTAAATCCAGGGAAATCGAGCAGTAAGGGGAGAAAAGTCCAGGGAAATTAAGATTAAACCCGAAGATGAATGGAGAGAAATCCAGGGAAATATGGGGAAACCAAGGGGAGCAAAAATGGTGTAAATAAAGTTTAAAAAAGCCCCGATGTTGGGCTGGACCTGGTGGAAATGGGGTGAAATAAAGGGGAAAAATTTCCAGGGTGAGATTGGGTTCCCTCTGGAGTCCTGGAGCAAGGAAAATCTGGGATATGATGATGCAGATGATGATGAGGGTGATAGGAGATGTCTGCCCCAGATCTTCAGGGCGTGACCAGATCAGGACTGAGATGTCCTAGCAATAACAAAAATCCCAAAAATCAGATTTTTCCCAGGTAAAAACACGCTGGGGTTTGTTTCCCTGAATCCCGCTGTGTTTAGGGAGGAATAAATGGAAAATCCAGGTGTTTTTTCCCCATTTAATGGCTAATCCTGCTCCAGAGAATAATTTTTAACTTCTTGTGGCTGAGCCAAAGCAGAGCCAGCCTGGCCTGAGCTCCCTGAGGGGAAATTCTGGAATTGTCAGGGATTGAGAGAGGGAAAATCCCACTTGGAGGTGGGCTGGAGGATGCAAATAGGAGCCTAAAAAGGAGAGGAATGGGAATGGAAATGGATCTGGGAATTAAAAAGAAGATAAATAAATTCAGGGAGATGATGGTGAAAGTGAGGGGTGAGAGGAGCAAAGAATCCAGGGAAAATTTGAGGAAAGCAAGGGGAGCAAAATCCAGGGAAATTAGGATTAAACTGAGGTGTGAGTGGAACAAAAACGTGCCAGGGGTGGCACTGCCAGGATGTCCCCAGCGCCACCCCTTCATTTTCAGCCTCTGCTGACTCAGCTCCTCCTTGGGCCCATTTCTCTTATCTCGGCCCTTATCAGCTCAACCCTCGCCCTTTTTCCCCGCTAATAAACGGAAAAGGGTGGAAAACAACACCTGGATTTTTATCCGGGCGCCCGAAGGCGTTTCCTCTTTCCCAGGGACCCCAGGAGCTGCTCCGGGCTCTCCTGGGCAGGGATTCTCCTTGCCTGGAGCCGTTCCTGATCCTGTTCCTGCTTCCCCCCGGGTGGAAAAGGGCATTTCTGGCACACGAAGCCTCCCTCGTTTTTCTCTGGAAAAGTTGGAGCCGTTTCCTGAGGGTTTTCCCACCTTCTCCGTGCCCCAGGCGTGGCTGCTGCTCCAATTTCCCAATTCCAGGCAGCAACAGCTCTGGCTGCTGCATCATCCCCTCCTCCTCCTCCTCCCTCCTTGGGCAGGTCGAGGTTCTGGGGAATGAGAATTCCCTTTTCCAGCGGGCACATCCCAGGGAAGGGACAGACAGGGATCTGGGCTCTTTGCTGCCCCAGGGAGCTCCCTAAAATCCGTTCCTCCCCCCAAATATCCCTCCCATCCCCATAAATCCCCTGCTCCAGCTTTTAACTCCAGATTTTAAATTCCCTGCTCCAAAAATCAGCAGAATTCCAGCAAAATTCTGACAAGGCCCTGCTCTATTTTTAGGACGTGTCCCCTGGCCTTGGGCTCACCTGGGAGGGGACAGCAAATCCCAGATTTCCTGGGAATTGCCGCAGCTGGGAATCGCCTGTGTGGCTCCACACCTCCCCAGGGCTGTTTCCAGCACAAAAGAGGATTTTACTCCTCAGTATGGGGCTGGTGCTGCCCTTCCACCTCTGCTTTGGGAATTTTTCCTTAGGGAGAGCCCTTCCCAGTGCAGTTTTTCTGGAATTATGGGGTCTTTTCCCATTTCCTCCTGAAGGAGTCCTGGGCTATACAATCCCTTCCTGAGGGGCTGGGACCCTCTAAGAATTCTATGGGGAAAACCTGGATTTGTGTCCTGCTGCTGCCCAGGGTGGCCCTGGGGACACTGCTTGGGACAGGGCACAAAAATTGGGATTTTGGGGCTGTTTCATTCCTGGAAAGGCCCTGACCCCATGTGGGATCCCAAGGCCATGGAATCCAGACTCTTCCTTGGAATCCTGGAAAATCCCAAATTGGGATGATCCCCTCCAACCCCTGGCCCTACACTGGACACAAAAATCCCAAATATCCACGAGCATTCTGCAAAAACTCCTCGGGCTGCAGCAGCCTCAGGGCCCTGTCCATTCCCTGGGAAGCTTTTCCACCCTCTGGATGAGGAATTTTCCCTAAAATGCACCCTAAACCTTCCCAGGGATCCTGTCCCAGCAGCTTCAGATAATCCTTGCTCCAATCCCGGGAATTAAGGTTGAAATTCCCCAAATTCCAGCTCCTCTCCCCAGTCCCTGTTTTCAGGGCAGATTTCAGGAGCATTGTGCTGGAATTTTGCTGGAATTTTCCTCCCTCTGGGGCAAAAAACAAGCCCCAAGGGAGGCCGGAAATGGTACAAAAATTAAAAATCCATGTTGAAAATTCCTGTGAATTGTGTTTTCCTGGGGTGGCTTTCTCTCTCTGGAGGGTGACAGAGCAAAAACCTGTTTGGGAATATTTCGAAATCCAGGGAGAAGCTCCGGAGGAGTTCTGGAATTTCCCACAAGCAGGGGCAGCTTCTGCCTGTCAGCCTTCCCCGGATTTTGTCTGGGATACAAGAGGAAGGAATTGGACAGCCAATATAGGAAATAAAGGAGCAAGGGGAAGGATTTGGGGCAGGAGGAGGAAATCCAGGAAGGGTTCAGGAGACACCAGGGAAGACTGTGGGAAAAAATTCCCATTCCTTGATTTTTTTTAATTTTTCCTTGGAAAGGGGGGAAGGCTTCTCCATGGAATGACTGCAGTGGTGCTGGAGGGATCTTTTTTTGGGGTAAAATCCCAGGAAAAGCTGGGCTCAGTTGGATTTTCCCATTTAGAAGGAGCAGTGGGATGTGTTTGGAGCCCAGGGAATGGCAATCCAAGGGGCGAACCTGGAATATTCCCAATTTTTTATGGGATAGAGAGAAAACCAGGATCTGTGGGTGCCAAATTCCTCACCCCGGAGTTCCCTCCTGTGCCAGGGCTGGGAGCTCTGGAGTTGCCAGGCTCGTTTTTCCCAGGGGCGTTGGATCTGTCCCTGCTCTTTGCTCCGATTCCGTTGGGAAACTTTCACCCCTTCCCTCTCCCGGCTTTCCATGGATTTTTATTCATCTGGAATGTCCCAGTGCAGCGGCTCCTGTGGGGTTTTGGGAATTCTTTGTCTGGGGATCCTCCAGCCCAGCCCCAACCCCAAAGCCCAGCTGGGAAAATCCAAATGAAAACAAAATTCCAAAGGAATTAAAGGAATGAAGGTGAAAATCCAGGCTTTGGTTGGGAATGGTGGCAGAGGAGAGCTGGGAATGCTGTCCCAGGGAATTCTCCAAATCCAGATCTTGGCCCTAAATCCCCCTCAGGAATCCCTGGAAAACAGCCCCAAAGCAGAGGGAATTATTTAATTGGGAGTTTAATGGGATTTAATGGATTTAAAGGTGCAGCTGGAATTTGGGAATGGGAGGGTTTGGAATGGGAAAAAAGCACTTTTGCTCTCCTTTTTTTAAAGGAAAACATTCCAGAGGCACTGGGAATTTTTAAGGAGCCTTGGGGTTGTTAAGTGAGCCTCTCCCAACCCCAGAGCTTTCCCAGCATTCCAGAATCCCAAAAATCTATTGGAATCTTTTTGGGCGGTTTTAATGCCCAGAGCCAATGGGAATAAAAATTCCTTGCCCGAATCAGGGGGAATGCAAGGAAAACTCCTAGATTTTAGGGATAATTTTACACTGAGCCCCTGACTTTGCCCCAGATGGGGTGGAATTAATAGAAAATCGGTGACAAATTCCATTTTTTCCGCTCACAGCCATGGACCCGGGTGCCTGCAGCACCTCGGTGGCCGACGCCGCCGGGGAGTGCGAGCGCGGCGTGCCCAGGGTCTGCGGGGTCTGCGGGGACAGAGCCACCGGCTTCCACTTCAACGCCATGACCTGCGAGGGCTGCAAGGGCTTCTTCAGGTGGGCCCGGGCCTCTGGGGCTGCCCCATCCCAAAAAAACCCCAGGAATCCCAAGGGGAAACCAATGGGGTGCTGGAATTCCTGGTGGTGCCGCATTCCCATGGTGTAAAGGGGGGAAATTGTTTATTTCTTTTGTGGGATGGGGTTTTCCCCTGTTTTTCCAGGGTTTTTCATGGACCTGGGAACTTTGCACCCCCCCATCCCAAAAAACTCTGGGAGTCCCAATGGGAAACCAACAGGGTGCTGAAATAGGCCTGGAATTCCCGGTGGTGCTGCATTCCCATGGTGTAAAAGGAGGGAAAATCATTGATTTCTTTTGTGGGATGGGTTTTGCGCCATTTTTCCAGGGTTTTTCATGGATCTGGGAGATTTGCAGTGCTTCAGGAGAAGGGGGGAGTGTGGGAAAACTCCTCTGGGGTTACAAATTGGGATTTATCCCCAGCCCTAAAATCTCAAAAAGTTCTGGGACTGGGGAATGAGGAAGGGCAGGGGATGCCCTGGAGCAGCTCTTCGCAAAATCCAGCATTTCCAGGGAATTCTGCTGTCCCCCTTGGGAATTCTGGGTCACCCTGGGAATTCTGCCCCCATCCCCACTCCCTGCTGAAGCCCTCCCCAGCACCAATCCCTCATTCCAGGCCAGGAATGAGGCCTGGAATTCTCTATTTTTAGCCCCTGGGATCCCAAGTCCGCCTGGGAATGGGTGGCTCAGGAAGGTTTCCATGGAATTCCAGCCCAGCCTGGCTCCGGTGTCACCCTGGGAGCCTCTGGAGCCACCCAAGCTGCAATTTTCATTCCAAACCTGGAATTTTGGCCTGCCCTGAGCCCTGGGAATATTTTTCCCTGCTCCAAGGCCTCGTTGTTTGTGCATTCCCGGCCTTTCCTTGAGGTTTTGTGGAAAAAAAATAAGCTTCTTGTGCACCAAAATCTGGAATTTTGGGGTGTCCAGGGCTGAATTCCAAGTGCTGGGATTGTGTTTCCCCACTTGGAGCAGCAAAATTCCAAAGGTTTTGGAGGAATGGGGGAAAACAGGGCCTGCCATCCATTTTTCTGGGATGAATTCCTGAAAATCCCAAATTCCTATCAGGAAAGGGCAGAGTGCAGCCACTTTGTTTACCTCTCCCTTTCTAAATGCAGCTTTTAATTCCTGGGGCTGCAGGCGAGGGAATCTTGAAGATTTTTACCCAGATTTGATTCTTTTACCCATTTTAAAATATTTTACTTTATATTTTACTAGAAATTTTATTTTGTTACCCATATGTGATATTTTAGCCCATATTTGACATATTTTACCTCTATTTGATATTTTTTTTTTACCCAGTTTTGATATTTTTGACCCATTTTTTATCTGAGTATTGGCCTTGGGCACTTGTAGGGATTGGGCAGTCACAGCTTTTCTGGGAATTCTATTCCAGGGCCTCACAGGGAGGAATTTCTTCCCAATATCCCATCTACCACCTTTTTCCTGGGAAACTCTGGCTCTGACCCTTTGGGCTGGGAAGATTCTGATCATTTTTCCTTGGAAGTTTCTGCCCTTGACCCTTTGTCCTTGGGGTATTTTGGCTCCGACCCTTTACCCCAGGAAGATTCTGGCTCTGACCTTTTGTCCTGGAAGGTTCTGACCCTTTGTCCTTGGAAATTCTGGCTCTGGCCGTTATTCCTTGGAAGGTTTTGGCTCTGCCCCGTTGGCTGGCAGGCTCTGACCCTTTTCCCTGGGTTATTTTGGCTCTGACCCTTTGTCCCGGTGGCTCCACGTTCCCATTCCGCTGTGGTTTCCCTGCAGCTCAGGGTTGTCATTTTCAGGCTCCTTTCTCTGTGTCCTGCAGCGAGAATTCCTCTCCCTGCACACCCAAAATGTGCTCGGGCCAGTTCTGCCAGCAAAGCCGGGCTTAGGGCGGCTGGGTTTAACCACACGGCCCCAGCTCGGGTTTATTTTGCTGCCGGGGGGGGGGTTTCTCTGCAATCCTGCAATCCTTCCACCCTCCTGGCCTTAAAAATCCCTGTTTAAACCCAAAGCCTTCTTAAACTTACATGCTGGACTGGGCTTAGAGCAGCCTGGTTTAGTGCAAGGGGATCAAGCTGGGTTTAAGGTCATTTCCCCCAAACCATTTTGGGATAAACCCTTGGGTGTTTCCCTGGGGGAAATTTTCCTTTCCCAGCAGTGCCTGCAGCTCCCAACCCAGCTGATGTCTGGAGCACCAGCCAAACCAGCAGGAATGGAGCCTAAAAAGGGTTTTTGTCCCTTTTGCAGGAGGAGCATGAAGAGGAAGGCCATGTTCACCTGTCCCTTCAGCGGGGAGTGCCACATCACCAAGGACAACCGGCGGCACTGCCAGGCCTGCCGGCTGAAACGCTGCCTGGACATCGGCATGATGAAGGAGTGTGAGTGTGCAAGGGCTGTGAGTGAGTGTGCAAGCACTGTGAGTGTGCGAGGGCTGTGAATGTGAGTGTCCAGCCCAGGGAATGCTCATGGGGCCCTGGCTGTGCCTCTGCCACCTCCCTGGTGCCACAGGGAACCTCCAGGGATGCAAAGGGCAGAGGAAGCAGCAGGTAATGATTGAGAGGAGCTGGTTTAATGATTCCTTCCCAAACCAGAGTTGTGTTCTCATGGATTCTCCTGGGGTTTTCTTTGAGGAAAATCAGCTCCATGGCTCCCAATGGCTCTGAAAATTCTCTTTTCCAGCATGTTCCATGCTCCACAGGGAGAGCTGGATGAGCTTTCCCATCCCCATGGAGCTGGGTTGGGTTTTCCTCTTCTCCCTCTGAGATTTTTTTTCCTGACCCTTTTTTCCATGTGGGATAAAGCAGGGACTTAAGTCAACAGCAGAGGGAATAAAAGCGGTTTTTAAGCCCAGTCCAAACACACAAATGTGGCCCAAATGTTTGTTTTCTCCGGGTGTATTTAGAGATAAGTGGCTTTTAAAATTAAAACATGTTTGAGGTGCTGGGGAGGAGCTGGGTGCTCCTGGAGAGCTCCAACCAAACATTTTCTGTTGGGAGATTGTGGCCAGGGTGTCCATGGAGCTGGAAATTCGGGCTATGGAAGCAGGGCCCTTTCTCTGATGTGCTAAACAGAGCCTGATGTCACCCCAGGGCCTCCAGAAAATCAGCATTTGGAGTGTTTGTGAGGGCAAAAATGCTTACATTTTCAATGACCCTGATGGGAATCCCTGGATTTTATTCTTTGGGATTGGCAGGTTGATGAGGGAGGAAAAGGCTGCACCCCACCCTGGCTGTCCCCAAATTCTGGGGAGCTGTCCCTGTTTTTGGGGAGCCTCTAATGAGGGAAGTGCTTTAATTTGTACCAGCAGCCAATTAATTACCCAGGAAGGGCTGGCAAGTTGCTGGGCAGCAATTCCAGGGGGTTTTCTCCACGTTTTCCCCACAGGAGTTAACGTGTAAACAGCCCCGTTAGCAAATCCTGCCTGCATTAACCAAAACTGACCCAGACAGGCTAAAAATAGCTAAAAATGGACTTTGCTGCTGGAAAAATGAGGGAGGACGAAGGGTTGGGGTTATTTTTAGGTGGAAGAAGGGAATCAGGAAGGTTTTGAGGCCTTGTTTTCCGTAGAGTGTTGGGATTCAGGGCTGGGAATGTGGGGTAGGGAGGAAGAGAAGCAGGGCAGAGCCTTGAGCTGGGGATAATTTGGGCTCTTCCACACCTCTGAAATTTGGGGTTTGTCCCAGTTTGGGGCAGGAGGAGCTGGGTCTGGCCAGCTGAGGAGTTTGGTGACCCCAACTCTCCCAGCCCTGTGCCAGGCTCAGGTCACCACGTGGCGTTTCCAGTTCCCAGCTTGGGCAAATATTTGTGGTTTTCTGCCTGTCTGGGGACAAGAAGGGCAGAGAAAACCCCTCCAGGCCTTGGGATTGGGGAATTCTTAGCCAGGGCCTGTCTCCTCCTCACAGGATGGCCTGGGAAATCTGGCCTTTCCCTCTTTCTAGGTGGCCAGAAAATGTGGAATTACCCCTTCCCTGCCTTCTTCCAGCTGCCTGCAGCTGAGGGAGGGGTGTCTGTCCCTCAGGGGTGTCAGGGCTTCCTTGGATCCTTCTCTAATAATCGCTAAAAATGGGATTTTTTAACAGCTCCTGCTCTCTGTGTAGCAACAGGGTGGGTGACCCCGAGCAGGCCCCTGTGGATCTGATGCTTTTTGTGATAAAAACTGGCAAGGGGAAATGGCAAAATCCTGATTTTCCTCCCTGATGGTAGAGGTGGGAGCGACCTTTCGGCCCCTCCTGAGGTGTCCCAGGCCCCTGTGAGGTTGTGCAAGGCTGGGGAATGGAAAATGGAGAATGGAAAATCGCCCTGGGCCAAAGGAGCCAGCGAGGCTGAGGCCTCCTTGCCTTGAGCTCCTCCCGCTGACCTCTCGCCCCAAATTCCACCTTGGCCCTCCCAGCACGGGGTCCCTGCACCAGAAATTTCAGAAACAGCCCCTGAGGTGTCCAGTCCCTGCAGAAAGGGATGAGGAAAAGGAACTCCTTTTTCCTTTCCTCCTCCTCAAAACAGTGCTTTGAGGGGGCTCTGCTGTGACCTCAGAGATTTCTGCAGCTCCCCGCTGCCTTTGTCACTCCCAGCCCCTCTGAGGCTGCTCAGGGCTTGGAGTGATTGATAAAAAAGTGAAGATTTGAGCCCAAATTGCCCTCAGCTGCTCCTTTTTCCTGAGCAAACAGGCCCAGCCTTGCGTGGAGCCCAACCTTTGGCCGCTGCCGAGCGCCGCCACCCCAATAAAAGCCATAAATCCCCAGCCCTGAGTGCCTTGACCTTAAAAATCAGATTAAATCTGCCCTGAAGCAGCGCTGGACACCCCTGGTGGCAGCTGGGAGCCGAGGGTTTGGGGATTTGAGAGGGCTGAGCAAACAGGGAGGGAGCAGAACGGGCACGGGGCACGGCTGGCACGGCCTCGGTGCCCCCAGAGCCTCCCCTGAAAGCACCAAAAGCCTCCTGGGCACAGGAGGAAACGGGGCCAAGCTGTTGTAGGGGCACAAAGGGTTTTCCAGGTGGCAAAAGCAATTTTCCAGGGGCTGGGTGTGGCATCCGGGGTCATTCTAATCCCTGGTTCCACCCCTTTTCCTCTCCCAGTCATCCTTACGGACGAGGAGGTGCAGAGGAAGAGGGAGATGATCCTGAAGAGGAAGGAGGAGGAAGCCCTGAGGGAAAGCCTCAAACCCAAACTCTCAGAGGAGCAACAGAAAGTCATCGACATCCTGCTCGAGGCCCATCGCAAAACCTACGACCCCACCTATGCTGACTTCACCAAATTTCGGGTACTGACCCCAAAAGATCTCTTTCATCCCTCAAATTCCCCCTGCAAAATCCACAGACCCCTCTGCCAGCCCCATTCCTCAAGGAGTTTTCTCTGTTTTCTCCCCCAGCCCCCTGTGAGGAGCCAACCCAGCAGCAGAGGGGCCACAAAATCCTCGTCCCTGCTCACCCAGGACCTGTCCTCAGAGGATTCCTCAGATCTCTTCAGCTCCGAGGCCTTCAGCACATTCCCAGGTGTGCCCCAGCTCCTCCTGGCCCCAAACTGGGATTGGCAGCCAGGGAGGGACCCCAGAGCCTGCCTTGGGTTGGAGGTGACACCTCAAACCACCCCAAATTCCAGGGGAGGGGATGGGCTGTGCCAGAGCCCAAATTAACCCCAGCACAAGGGTCTGCCATGCTCCTCCTCTTCCTCATCCCACATTCCCTGACTGGGATCTCCAAACCAGCCCTGAATCCTGTGGAGAACCTGGCCTCAAAAGCCCCCAGATTCCCTCCCCTCACCCCTCCAGGGCTCAGAGGGGCAGAAAGGCAGCTCCTCCACCCAGATTTGGGATTCCAGAGCCTCTGTTCAGCTCTGAGGGGCTCGCTGGGGTGCTCAGAGCATTTCCAGAGCCTCTGCTCAGCTCAGGGGGGCTCGCTGGGGTGCTCAGGGTGTTTCCAGAGCCTCTGCTCAGCTCAGGGGGGCTCGCTGGGGTGCTCAGGGTGTTTCCAGAGCCTCTGCTCAGCTCGGGGGGATCTCGCTGGGGTGCTCACCACTTTTCCCCCTGCAGACACCGCGGAGCCGCCGCCGTTCCCCAGCCTGGCGCTGCAGGAGGAGCAGGACGAGAGCTCCTCGGTGAACCTGGAGTTCTCCCAGCTCTCCATGCTCCCACACCTGGCTGACCTGGTCAGCTACAGCATCCAGAAGGTGATCGGCTTTGCCAAGATGATCCCGGGATTCAGGTGAGGCTGCAGATCCCAAATCTGGCATTTCCTGCCCCTGGGAATCCCGTGCTGCCCCTCCCAGCCATTCCTCCACCCTGTTCCCTTCCCAGCTCTGCTCTATGTCTCTCCCCTTCCCTGGGGTTCTCCCTTTTTCCAGTACCCTGGAAAACACACACAGATTCCACCCAGAGCTCCTGCAGCACCCGAGGGGCCCAGGAGGGGCCTCAGGCTCTGTTCATTCCAAGATTTGGGACTAAAATGCACCTTAAATAACCCCTGGAATGGGAATTCCTGGGAAGGGGCCTCAGGTTCTGTTCATTCCAAGATTTGAGGCAAAAATGCACCTGAAAAAACCCTGGAATGGGAATTCCTGGGGAGGGAGCCTCAGCTGAGCACCCTGGGGATGGCAGCTCCTTCTGGCCCTGTCCTGTGTCCCCTGAGCGCCCCGCTCCCCACCCAGAGGGCAAATCCTCCTGCAGGGATCTGTCTGTGGAGGACCAGATCGTGCTGCTCAAGTGCAGCGCCATGGAGGTGATCATGCTGCGCTCCAATGAGTCCTTCACCCTCGAGGACATGTCCTGGACCTGCGGCAGCAGCGACTTCAAGTACAGGGTCAGCGACGTCACCCAGGGTAAGGGAGCCCCAGCCCCAGATCCTGAAATTCCCTGACTTTCCCCCTGCTGGGCCTTCTCTGCGCCTGGCTGAGAACGGGGGTGGGTCCTGCCCCAAATTCTGGGGGTTTGGGAGGTGACAAGTGGTGCTTCCAGGTCTGCAGTGGCACCTCAGGGTCTCCAGTGCCACCTCCTCAATGGCCCCAGTGCCACCCCAATGTGTTGGAAAAAATCCCGGTCCAAAGGGAAAGATCCCCCTTCCAGAGGAAAATGAGCCTTTTCCAGAGCCCCCCTGAGGCCCCGTTCTCTCCACAGCCGGGCACAGCATGGCCCTGCTGGAGCCACTGGTGAAGTTCCAGGTGGGGCTGAAGAAGCTGAACCTGCACGAGGAGGAGCATGTGCTGCTCATGGCCATCTGCATCCTGTCCCCAGGTAGGGGCAGACCCATTCCAAATCCGAAAAACCCACAAAAGGGAGGGGAAAAACCCATCAGTACGGCTGACCCTAAAAAGGGATGAAAGGAAGGGAAAACCCCCAGACCATAAAAAGGGACAAAAGGGAAGGGAATTATCCCAAACCCTAAAAAGGGGTGAAAGGGAGGGAATCCCCCCAAACTATACAAAGCCCCAAACGGCAGGGAAACCCCCCAGCAGCGGGGCCTGCCCTGAGCGCTGCCCGTCCCGCAGACCGGCCGGGCGTGCGGGAGCCGCTGCGGGTGGAGGCGCTGCAGGAGCGGCTCTCGGAGGTGCTGCAGAGCTACATCCGCGCCCGGCACGCCGCGCCCGGCGGCCGCCTGCTCTACGCCAAGATGATCCAGAAGCTGGCGGACCTGCGCAGCCTCAACGAGGAGCACTCGCGGCAGTACCGCTGTCTGTCCTTCCAGCCCGAGCACAGCATGCAGCTCACGCCGCTGCTGCTCGAGGTCTTCGGCAACGAGATCTCCTGAGCGCCCGCACGGCAGGAGCGGCCCCGCAGCCCTGCGGGACGGGGAGCCGGCGCTGGGTGTGCGGGAGGAGCTGAGCCCGGGCAGGGGTCGGGGTCTGGGGTCGCGGCTCCAGGAGCAGCTTCCCCGCATCTCCACGGGTGGTTTGGGGCCGGGCTGCCCCGAATCCCTTCCTTTTGCGAATGTATGGAAGGGGCAAGTGCCGGGAGATGAACTGGGATGAGCCAGAGGCAGCCGAGAAAGCCCCGAGGGGGGAAATGTCCTCGACCCTCAAAGGGAAGAGCAGGACGAGCTTTGTTTGCACTCCCTGGGAATGGGGGAGCAGGGGCATCTCCAGGAGACAGCCCCACTTTGGAGCGGGACCCCTCTGCGGGATGGGGTGATGACTGCTGGGATGGGACAGGACCCCTGGGATGAGGCAGGGACCCCAATTCCAGCTTGGCCTCCTTCCCCTGCCGTGTTCTGGAAGCGGCTCCAGGCCCCTGTACCCACCCGAAACAAGGGGGCTTTGGGAGCTGGGGGCTCCAGAGCCCTGGGAAGAGCCATGACAGCCCCCCGGGGCCACGAGCAACAGTAAGAGGGTCCCTGGTGTCCGGAGGGTCTCCGGTTCGGGCCAATAAACTCCTGCTGGGCAAACCAACTCAGCGCCAGGCTCGTGCATCCATCCATCCATCCATCCATCCATCCATCCATCCATCCATCCATCCATCCATCCATCCATCCATCCATCCATCCATCCATCCATCCATCCATCCATCCATCCATCCATCGTGTCCCCGGGGGCCGCGCAGGACCGTGTGTGTCTGTCCCGGAGGTGTCCGTGTGTCCGCGTCCCTCGATCCCGGTCCCGCCCGCCAGAGGGCGCTCTCCACACCAAACCGCCTCCTTGGCCCCGCCGCGTGCGCGTGCGCATTCGCTGGGGGCGGGGCTGATCCCGCGCAAGCGCGGGGACAAAATGGGCGGGAAGAGCTGCCGATGAGGGGGCGTGGCCTGCCCGTTGCCATGCGCGGTGCCGCGCGCGCCGCCCGGCTCGTGGCCATGGCCGCCACCGGCACCGGAACCAGCGCCGGCATCGGGACCGGGCACAAGCGGCCGCACCCCGAGCCCGCCGCCCGCATCGGCACCCACGACGGCACCTTCCACTGCGACGAGGCGCTGGCGTGTTTCCTGCTGCGCCTCCTGCCCCGCTACAAGGTACGGCACCGGCAGCGCGCCCGGCTCGGGGCATGAACGGGACGGGAGCACCGTGCGGTGCCGGGTCCCGGGCTCTTTCTCCGGGTCGCTCTTCTCTCGGTCCCATGTGGGGACACTTGAGCCCACCCAGCGGCCGCTCTTCTGTCCCCGATCCCACCTGGGAGTCCCCGTCGTGTCCCCGGGCTCTCCGGTCCCGTCTGGGGGTCACTGTTGTGTCCCCTGCAGGACGCGGAGATCGTGCGGACGCGGGACCCGCAGCGCCTGGCCGGCTGCGATGTCGTGGTGGACGTGGGGGGCGAGTACGACCCGGGGCGGCACCGCTACGACCACCACCAGAGGTGAGACCCCGCCGGGGACAGCGGCATCCCCGGGGGACCCGCGGTGACCGCGTGGCCCCGCAGGTCCTTCACGGAGTCCATGCGGAGCCTGCGGCCGGACAAGCCCTGGAGCACGAAGCTGAGCAGCGCCGGGCTCGTCTATTGCCACTTCGGGGCGCAGATCCTGGCGGGGCTCCTGGGGCAGCCCGAGGACGGGCCCGTGGTCACAGCGCTCTATGACAAGGTGACAGCGGTGGCAGGGGGTCTGTCATCCTGCCGGGGTGACGGCTCTGCCCGGGGCTTGTCCTCGGTGGGGAAAGGGGAGCAGTTTGTGGCAGTGGCTGGAGCCTTTGTGCTTCCAGCCAGGCTTTGCTCTGCTGTCCCCTCTGTCCTCCCTTGCTGTCGCCTCACTGCTTCTCATGTTTCTGTCCCCTCGCTGTCCCCAGCTGTACGAGAACTTTGTGGAGGAGATCGATGCCATGGACAACGGGATCGCACCGGCGGCGGGGGAGCCGCGCTACGCCCTGAGCACAACCCTGAGCGCCCGCGTGGGGCACCTGAACCCCCGCTGGAACGACCCCGACCAGGACACCGAGGTGGGGACGGCCCTGGGGACAGACCCTGGGGACAGCCTGCTCGGGGACACCGCTGACCCCGTGTCCCCAGGCAGGGTTCAGGAGGGCCATGGAGCTGGTGGGCACCGAGTTCCTGCAGCGCCTGGATTTCTACCACCGGGCCTGGCTGCCGGCACGGGCGCTGGTGGAAGAGGCCATGCGGCGCCGCCTCGAGGTAACGCCGAGCTGGTCTGGGGGAATCTGTGATTTTGGAGGAGAATTGGGGCGTGGGGAGGTCAAATCCCTTCGGTAGAAACCTCCCGGGGGGGCCCTGCACCCCATATCCTGCACGGCCCCTGCAGGAGGGCACTGGGAGGTTCTGGGGCAGCAGCCCAGGGTGGTTTTGGGAGTCTCCCCCATGTCCCCAGCGTGTCCCCCCTGCAGGTGGATGCCAGCGGGCAGGTCCTGGAGCTGTCCCAGGGCGGCTGTCCCTGGAAGGAGCACCTGTTCCAGCTGGAGCGGGAGCTGGCCCTGCCCCGGCCGCTGCTGCTCGTGCTGTTCCCGGACCGGGGCGGGCAGTGGCGGGTGCAGAGCGTGCCCACAGCCCCCCACAGCTTCCAGAGCCGGTGAGAGCCCTCCCCTGCCCTGCCCCCGCCCCCCCGTGGGGTCAGGGTCACTCTCAAGCCCCGTGTCCACCCCCAGGCTCCCCCTGCCCGAGGCCTGGCGGGGGCTGCGGGACGAGGCGCTGTCCGAGCTGGCCGGAATCCCCGGCTGCATCTTCGTCCACGCCAGCGGCTTCATCGGGGGCAACCGGACCCGGGATGGGGCCCTGGAGATGGCCCGGAGGGCGCTGGAGCTCGGGGGGGGCACAGAGAGCACGTGAGCCCCCTCCCCAGCAGGGTCACCCCAGAAGGGAGCCCCTCGCTCAGTGTGGGATGTGCAGGGACCGTTCCCACTTGGATCCTGCATTCTCTGAGCAATCTGCTGTGCTGGGGGGGCAGCAGCCCCTCCCGGGGGTCTCGGAGCACCCACCCCCTGTGCTGGATGGGTGCCAGCCCAGCCAGAGACTCTTTGGCTCCATTTCCTGGGAGTTTGACCCTGTTCCTGTCAGGTCCCTGCACCGAGGCGCTGCCAGCACCAGTAAAAACCAGTGTGTGCCCAGTGGAGTGGCTGTTTGAGGGGTCCCGGGGGGGGATGCTGTGACTCAGGGACAGCCGTGACCCCCCCAGCACGGGGACAGCAATCACTGCACCCCCCTGCTGGCACTGCCACCATCCTGCGTGTCACCAGCACCGTGTCACCCTCCCTGCCGTGTGTCACAGCACCGCGGGGGGGTCACGGTGTCCCCTCCCTCCCGCTCCTTCGGGGCCATGCCGGCGGCCGGGCTGCTGCTGCTGCTGCTGCTGGGGCTGCCCCAGCACCCCCGGGCCGGTTCGCGGTGCCCCGGGGAGGCTCCGCCGGTGCCGCTGCCGCCCAGCGGCCACAACGAGACGCTGGGGACGGGCACAGGAACAGCGCGGGCCCCGGACGTGGTGGCGCTGGTGGCCCTGGGCGGGTGGCTGGGCTCGGTGCTGCTCTGCGTGCGCCGGTTCGTGCGGCGGAGCCGGGAGGAGACGCGGCTGCACCTGCGGTACCTGCGGGCCCTGCCCTGCGCCGCGCACCGGCAACACCGCGAGGAGGAGGAGGAGGAGCCGCTCAGCGGCGGCACCGGGAGCCCCCGGCTGGCCCCAGCAGCTGCGGTGGGTTCGGAGCCCGGGTCACCCCGGAGCCCCCTACTCAGCCTCAGGAAGGGGCTGGATGCTCTGGGGGGAAAGGGAGGGGTCTCCCCCTTGCTCTGGGGAGGATTTGGGGGGTCCTGGGGCTGTTGGGGTGGGGGGAGCAGGGACCCTGTGCTCCCCCAGTTCTCCCTGCCAGGGCAGTGTAATCCCAGGATTAAGGGTCTGTAATCCTGGGATTATTAAAACAGTGAAATCCCAGGATTTCACTGTGCCAGCAGCAGCAGCGTTAATCCCCTCTGGGGGGGCCCAGCTGCTGCCCCCACCCTGTGGGGCTGGGGGGGCTCCCCTGGGGCAGCACCCTGGGACCCCAGAGCTGGGATTTGGGGACCCCCAGAGGGTTTGGTTCACTTTGGGGGTTTGGTTCACTTTTGTTCACCCTCGAGTCAAAGCTGGGGATTGTGTGCGTGGCCAAAACCTGCCCCAAAGCCCTTCAGCCATCACCTGTCCCCAAAATGGGGCTCTTTGATCCCAAAAGAGCAGCCCTGGCCCATGGGCTGCAGTGGGATCACACCAACAGCTTCTGTGAGTCCACTCCAAGCTCTTCCTGACCCCAAAATCAACTCTGGAGCCCCCAGAACCCCTCCAGACCCACAAGACTTCCCAAATTCACCCCCAAAAATCCTCCAGACCCATCGGTGTGAGGAAAGAAGACAGGAGGGAGAGAAAATCCACCTTTAATTGGGGCAGGATCAACACTGCCAGACCCTGAGCAGGTCTGAGGGGCTCCTGCAGGGAGAAGAGGCCCTGGGGTGCCCAGGGAGGTTCTGGGGTGCCCGAGGAAGCCCTGGGGTGCCTGAGGAAGCCCTGGGGTGCCCGAGGAGGTTCTGGGGTGCCCCGTGAGGCCCCAAGGTGCCCCAGGAGCCCCTGGGAGGCTCTCAGAGCTCGGAGAAGAGCGGCTGCTCGCGGACGCTGCCCAGCACGGGCGCGGGGCTGCGGCGGGGGCTGCCGCGGGGCTCCAGGGCGCTGACGAAGAAGAAGGGGATGTGGGAGATCCTCCCCGAGGACCAACACTGCAGGGGACAGGGTGGGCAGGGCTCAGTGTCCGAACAGCACAGAAATGGGGAAACCCCTTGGGATGGAGCCCAGCCCGTGACCTGACTGCCAGGGAGTTACAGGAACTGATGAGGCTCCCCCTGAGCCTCCTCCTCTCCAGGCTGAGCCCCTTCCCCAGCTCCCTCAGCCCCCCAGAGCTCCAGGCCCGTCCCCAGCTCCATTCCCTTCTCTGGACATGACCCAGATCCCAAAATCCTTCCTAAACTGGGGGGTCCAGACCTGGACACGGCACTCGAGGTGTGGCCAGGGGGAGAAACAATCCCCTGCTCCTGCTGGCCCCACCACCCCTGAGCCCGGCCAGGATGCCACCAGGCTTTTTGGCCACCTGGGCACACCTGGCTCACGTCCAGCACTGTCCCCCAGTCCCTCCAGGTCCCTTCCCAGGGACCAGGAAAGGTCCAACCCCTCTGTCCCCAAAACACAGCACCCAACCCTTGGCCTGGTTAAACCTCCTCTCCCCATGGCTCACCCTGGTCCCAGCCCCCTCCCCAGTGCCACCAGTGTCCCCTGGGACTGGGAGTGCCCCAGGACGGACTCACCACGGTCAGGAGGGCGCCCTGAGGGAAGCAGGGGTGGAAGGAGATGAGCTGGGGCTGGGCGCCGCGCTCGCCCCGCACGAAGCCGCTGTGGGGCGGGGGAACAGGCAGGGTTATGGGCTGGGAAACAGCACATCCCAGGGACTGGGGGTGTCTGGGGTCTGAGGGGAAACAGCACATCCCAGGGACTGGGGGTGTCTGGGGTGCAAGGGGGGATGCACTGGAAAAGGACAACTCAAAGCCAAGGGGGTGAGGTGGGGAACCCAATGAACCCAAACCCACCCAAAGCCCCTGTAACAAGCCCAAACCCCCTGCAATGAACCCAAACCCATCCAAATGAACCCAAACCCACCCAAACCCCCTCCCCAAGCCCCCGAGCCCCCTCACCAGGGCAGGAGCTCGAAGACGGGGCTGTTGCGGGTGCGGAACACGGCCACGGCCGGCTGGCTGCCTGCGCACTCGGGGTGTCCTGTGGGGGCACAGCAGCACGAGGGCTCTCCCCTGTTCCCCCGTCCCTTCTCCCAGGGCAGCAGCAGCCCCAGGCCAAGCAGGCAACGGGGCAGGACTGACCTCTGATGATCACAGCCAGCCTCTCCCCGGTGGGGTCCCACACCATGGAATGAACCTCTCCTCCAATCCTGCAACAGCACAAGTCTCAAAATTGGGGGCAGAGACTCCCAGGTGTGCCCAGCAGCCAGGGGTGCCTGCCAGGAGGAGCAGGGACCCCCAGTGCCCCCAGCCAGACCCACCTCTCCTCCCCGTAGAGGGTCTCGAAGGTGGTCTCGGACAGGTCTGCCACGATCGAGGCCGTCTTGGAGCCTCCCACCTGCCCCTGCATCTCCCCTGCCCGGGACAAACCCACACTCCATCAGCCCACTGCATTCCCCGGGTGATCATGCATTTATTTCTTTCTCAGAGCAGCTGTGCTGGTGTCCCAGGAGTGGCAGGGATGGAGGACAAGGGACAGCAAACACCAGGACCCCCATGCTGGCTCTGGAGCCACCGGAGTCTCCCTGAAATCCCTTCAAGACCCCACAACTGTGACTGAGGAGCAACGTGAGGGATGGAAAAACCTGAATTCCAGAGATTCTGTGCTTGGAGACCCCAACACGCTCCCTGTGTGTCCCAGCTCCTCACCCCAAAGCTGTGGGGACATCTGGGAAGCTCCAGGTGGGACAAACTCACCCCGGTACTCGGAGAAGGACAAGGAGTAGATGACGGACTCGCCCAGCACGGTGAAGAGCAGCCGGCTGCCGTCAGGGCTCCAGCACCCTGTCTGGGGACAGTGCCACCCTGTCACCTGCCTGTGGGACACTGCCACCCTGTCTGGAGCGTCTCAGACTGCAGAAAAGGAGGCTCAGGAGGGACTTTTCACTCCACAAGTCCCTGATGGCAGGGGACAGCCAAGGTACAAGAGGACATGGCCTCAGGCTGTGCCAGGAGAGGTTCAGGTTGGATACTGGGAAGATTTCCACACAATCAGGGAAAATTTCCACAATTTCTTGGGCTGGCTGCCCAAGGCTGGGGTGGAGTCCCTGTTCCTGGAGGGATTGAAAAGCCCTGTGGATGTGGCACTTGGGGACAGGGGTCAGTGGTGGCCTTGGCAGTGCCAGGGCTTGGCCTGGGTGGTCCCAGAAGGCTTTTCCAGCCTCAGTGATTCCCTGGGAGGGGAATATCCCACCCTACCTGGCAGCGTCCCCGGATGGTGGGCCAGCGCTCACAGGTCCACATCTGGGCCTCCCACACCCTGCAGAGAAAGCAGGAGGCTTTAGGGAGCAGAATTCCTGGGAATCTGCCCCAATCCTGCTGCTCTGGGAATCCAGAGTGTCCAACCCCGTCGCCCAGCCACTCCCCGCTCTGCCCCCACAGCAGGAGCAGGAGCAGGAGCTGGGGGGATGTTTGGGATCCAGATTTTCTGCAGCGAGGATGAGGATGGGCACGAGGAGCTCACCGGAACACGGCCGAGGGCGTGGCTGCCAGCACCTTGCTGCCATCGGGGGACCAGGCCAAGTAGGTGACACCGCCACCCCCAAACCACTGCAGCTGCACACAGGTCTCGGTGGACACGTCCCACACCTGCAGGGGACACGGGGGATGATGGCGACAGCGGGATTAGGGGACACAGAGGGAACATTTCAGGCCCAGGTGGCACTGTGCGTGTCCAGCCCGGGTGTCCCTGGGTGTCCCCAGAGGGTCCTCACCAGCATGGCCGTGTCCACGGGTGACGCCGACAGCAGCCGCTCCCCGCTGGGCGCCCAGGCCAGGCTGGTGACAGGGCTGTGCCCGGGGCAGGACAGCACCTGGGCACAGCCTGACGAGGGCCTGCACAGGACAAGGGAGAAGCCAGCAGGATTTGGGGTTTGCTGGCAGGATGGCGGCGCTGTCCCAAAGCCAGCCCCAGCGGGGTGACAATGGCCGGGAAGGGAAGGTGGGAGCTGTCACCTGGTGGAGAGGGAGGTGGGGTCCAGGTGCCACACGAGCACGCAGCTCTGGCAGGCCACGGCCAGGATGGAGGCACAGAGAGGCTTCCAGGCCATGGCAGCCACGTTCCTCTGCAGGCGGTGCTTCAGCGAGGGCACGGTGGCACTGCGGGGAGGGGACAGGTGACACAGCTGTGGGGCACAGAGCCCTGGTGCAGCCACAGTGTCCCCTGCCAGCCCTGAGCGCAGTGAGGGGGGACAGCAGGGTGGGAGGGGACAGGGATTCCCAGCCAGGTGACACCGGAGCGAGCCAGGTGTCACACACCTGGTGTGACTGAGCCGAGGTGTCCCCAGTCCGGCCAGGGCCCAGCCTGGGGACACCCGGGGGGGCTGCAGGAGCAGCCGGCAGAGTCTTCTCCTGAGCAGGGACTGGCATTCCCTGGGGGAGCAGGGAGACCTGGGGGACAGAGGACACTCAGCCCGTGTCCCCCCAGCTCTGTCACCACCCCCAGGGCTGGGTGACCCCCGGGATGTCCCCAGAGGCACAGAGCAGGCAGGGAAAGGAAAGGCAAAGCTCTTGAGGCTCGGGGCAGAGCGAGGAAGGAGCAGGGGGGCTGAATGAGAGCCCAGGTATGCCAGGTGGGCCAGGAGGCCACGGGCAGCAGCCCCAGGGCAGTGCCAACCCCAGGCTGCCCAAATCCCAGACAAAGTCCCACCTGTTGGAGTTGTAGACACGGATGGAATCGTCCAAAAGAGCCACAGCGAATTTGTTGGTGTGGGGGTGCCAGGCGAAGGCCCTGATGGTGCAGCCGGCCCTGGAGGGGGCACAGGGCAGGGTGAGACCCCCCCAGCACCCACTGGGCTGGCAAAGACCCTGCTCAGAGTTCTCAGAGAAATAAAAACTTCCTTGTTGCTGCCCAACAGGACCATTTTCTTTGAGAAATTCCCTGTTTCTGGGAATTATTCACAGGGCTCTGCTGAGGGGCTGGGGTTGGAACTGGAAGGAATTTTCCAGGCTCTGATCTCCTTTAACCCTGATATCTCTCCACCCAGGGCACACAAAGCAGGGCAGCCAGAGTCAGTGGGGCAACGTTTGCCTTTAATTGCTGAGCCCACCAAACGGGGCCATCCTGTCCTTGTACTCCCACCCTGGCACGGTGACTTTGGGACACCCAGGACTCACCAGTCCACGGCCTGGGAGAAGGCTGCGATCATGTCCTCACTGGTCAGCTGCAGGGACAGGAGAACACTGAGCTGGCAGCAGGGACCCCCAGTTCCCAGCCCTTTCTCCCTCTCCCCCACCTGGATCTGGGCCCCTCTTGCAGCACCAAACACCTTCTCAGTGTCCATCTTCCACCAGTGGAGGAAGGAGCGGTGTCTGGAGCTGGGCACCATGAGGAGGAGCATTTTGGGGGGGGTTTAGTGGGGAAGGGACCACCCCACATCCCGAATGGCTGCTCCCCTTGCCCCTGGCTCCCGCAGCAGCAGGGATCAGGCGGAATGACTCACGGACAGGTGTGGGAACAGGGATCCGTGCAGCGAGGACAGCCAGCGGCACACGGCCAGCGCGTGGCTCGAGCCCGTCCGCAGCCACTGCAGCCCTGGCAAAGGGACCCTCAGCGTCCCTGCAGCACCAGGGGGACAGGGCAGGGACAGCAGGGCCCAGCCAAGGCATCGCAGCGAGACCAGAGACCCCCGGGCAGCCCAAACTCACCCTCCTCCTCGGCGCTGGCCAGCTCCCGGAGCAGCCCGCAGAGCCCGGCATCGCGCCTGCGGCGAGAGCGGGGGTCACTGCCCGTCCTGGGGACAGGTGGGGCTCTCTGGGGACAGCGGGGCACTCACCAGGCGCTGAGACAGCGCTTCCAGAGGGACTCGCGGTGGTGGATGAAGGGCGAGCGGGCGCTGGGCTCCAGGCGGCCGTGGGCCTTGAGGGGCTCCTTGGGCAGGGTCAGCACGGGCAGGTCGGGAACCTGCAGCACACAGAGACCCCTGAGACCCCCTGAGCCCCCGGGAACAAAGGGACGCCCCCAGGGCAGCGGGCAAACGGCGATGGGAGGAAAGCAGGGGCACAAGGAGAGAAGGAACAGCCTGAGGGTGCCCGGAGAGACCCCAGCAGAGGGGACAGAGCTGCAGCCACAGCTGAGAGGGACGAATGTGGCAGTCCCAAGGCTGGAGGGGGCTGCCACGGCTCTGGAGCGAGGAGGGCTCACCTGGCCCGGGGGTCTCACCTGGCTCTGGAAGGCCAGCGGGAGCTGCTCGCTGAGGCGGCCGCAGACCAGGGAGTTGTTGAGCTCGTACAGGGTGACATCCCCAGGGGGAGGCGGCGGCGGGAACAGCCCCAGGGAGCACATGGCGGCACCGAGCCTGGGGGCGAGACCGGGCCGGGGGGCGAGAGCTGAAACCGCCGCTGCCGTCAGGGTGCGCCGGCTCCAGGCCGGAGGCCCTCCCTCCGCCCCTCACCCGCTCACAACCCCCAGTGCCCCCCGGGTTCTCCCCGGATCCCCCTCACCCGCTCCCCGCCCTCAGCCCCCGGCGGCGCCATCTTGGCTCCTCTCACCCCTTCCAGCTCCCGCTTCGCGCCAATCGCCGCTGCGCGCCGCCCTCGCGGCTCCGGGCGCCTGTGGGAGGGGAATTAAAAGGGCCGCCGCTCGCGTGGGAAATACGCGGAGTCCTCGCTGAGGGTCAACGCCACGCTCCCCGATTTTCCTCGGCGGAGGAGAGAGAATATCAGCCTCCCCTGCACAGCCGCGCTCCACACGTGACTTAGTGGCTCTCCGGGTGTAACGAGGATTGATTAAAATGGGACCACTTATTACTGTCGTTGCCCCTTTAAGGAAGGAGGAGCCTCCCTTGAGGGGCGGGGCGAGAGGGCGTGTGCTGCCGACGGGTCACGCGTGGCTGAGCGGGGCTGCGCTGCGACCGAGACCGGGACCGGGGACGGGACCGGTGACCGGGACCCCCGGGACACCGCCGTGTCCTCCGGGCACCCCCGTGTCCCGCGGGCACCCCGGTCCCGGACCCCTCTTGGGCTCCCGCGGCATCCCGGTGTCCTGCGCTGCCGTGTCCCCGGTGCCACCTACCCCGGTGTCCCCTCTCGCGGGCGCCCGTGTCCGTTCTCGCCGTGTCCCCTGGGTGCCGCTCCCGCCGCGTGCCCCCCTTGGCTCGCTCCCGGCCCCTCTCCCGGGGCTCCCGCTTTTCTCGTGTTTATCCCCGTGTTTTCCTTAGCGGCCGCAAGAGTTATTTTAATTTTCTCAGGATATTAAATAAAGGCGGCGGGGGGAGCTGCGGCGGGGGGCCCCACATTCCTCGCCCGTTACGGAGCGAGCGGGGTTCGATAGGAGACGACGATTTGGGATGGCGCCGACATCAGAGCCACCGCAGGGCTGGCGTGGCCTCGTGGCGTCCCTCGGACCCCCCCAAACGCGGCTGATGGGGCAGCGAGACAGGAAAAAAGGCGGTGGCGGCGGATGGGGGGTCCCCGGTGGGGTTGGGGGGGTCGCTGGATGGGGTTGGGCTCTGTGGTTTGGGAGGCTCCGGGCGGTCGAGCCCTCGGTGGCCGCCGGGCCGGGGTTTGGCTCCGGGACGTGGCTCCCTGCCCTGCTTGGCACTGGCCCACCCACGGCGAGCAGGGCTGCAGTTCTGGGGGGAAACCCCGAAATCGGCGAATTTGGGTCGGGGAGGATGTGGCTGGCTTGGGGGGCTGCATGGAGAGGTGGCACTGCCACTCTGAATCCCCCCGGGAGCCGCCCTGGGACAGCTCTGCGTGGCGGCGCTGAGCTCCGGCCGCTCCATTGCCGCCTCCGTGCCTCAGTTTCCCCGCCCCGTGTCCCCCTTTCCCTGGGGACAGCTGGGTCCTGGCCAGCCCGTGGCCACCGTGACTCACCCGGGGCTGGCACGGGACCTGCTGCCACCCCTGTCCCTGTCCCTGTCGCCCCGCGGGGCCCTGGTGCCAGCAGCTGCCCCCCCCCCCCCCGCTCTGTGCTGGCACTGGAGCTCGTTTCCGCCTCCTGTTGCCTTTTTCCGTGGCTTTTTGGGTTTTTTTTTTTCAGGAAAAGCCCCAAACCAGGGCTGAGCGCATCAAAGGGCTGGCGGGAGCCCAGGGCAGGGGGAGGGGGAGCGCAGCGGGGTCCCCGCCAGCCCACAGCGCCCAAAATTGGGGTGTCCTCGGGGACACGTGGCCCTGCCGCGTGCCTGCTGCTGCCACGTGGGCCCTGGGATGTGGCCGGGGGGAAACTGAGGCACGGGGCTGTGCACACGCGTGTTCCCGTGCACACGATGTCCCTGGGAGTGGGGACGCGGCTGCTGGGGACACGCGTGGGCAGGGTGAGGCGGGCAGGGGACAATCCTGCCAGGCCCTGCTGGCTGTCCCTGAGGTTGGGGACATGAGGAGGGACATGGGGACAAGGAGACATGGGGACAGGGTCTTGGGGACAAGGAGACTGTGGGGAGCACAGGGGACAGGGTCCTGGGGAAGGGAAGAGGCACAAGATACAGCACCCCAGGGGCTGAGGACAAAGGGACAGCCCAGCTTGTCCCCAACCCCGCCGAGCTCCTGCCGCACCCAGAGAGGGGGGGCACAGTGACCCTGAGCAGGCCCGTGTGCCCCCCCCGTGCCTCAGTTTCCCCTGGAGCCCTGCAGGGAGGGGGAAGCTGAGCACAACCCTGTGATGAAGCCGCCCAGCCTCAGCCGCAGAAGGGGCCCGGCTCCACTCTCAATCTTTTATTGCTTTTTTTCCAGGGGGGCAGGAGGGGCAGGCAGCTAAAAAAAGTGGGGGGAGACACGTTACATGAGCGCTGATGAACCAGGCCGGGGGAGGGGAGGGGGGCAAACCCTGTCCCTGAGTGCGGGGCGTGAGGCGAGGGCTGGGGGGCAAGAAGGGCTGGGGGAGGTGGAAGGGAAAAGAGAAAAGGGGGGGGTCTCACCTTGACACCCCCCCGTGAGCCCCAGAGCGCTCGGAGAGCCCCCCCATAATTTAAGACATAAATTAGAATGGCTAACTAGGAGCTGGGGAACTGAGGGGGAGGGGGCTCGGGGGGAGCAGCACCCCGTAATAAATATCCCCAGCGGCGAGGAGGAGGAAGACGAAGATGAAAGCGGAAAGGCTCAAATCTCCAACAAACTGCCGGCCTCGGGGCTGCCGCCGTCCTTGGCGGGCGAGGCGGGCCGGGGGGACGCGGGGGGCTGCTCGGCGCCGGGGGGCGGCTTGGGCGGGCCGGGGTCGGCGTGGGTCTTCTGGTGCTTGCTGAGGTGGTCGCTGCGGGTGAAGCGCTTGCTGCACAGCAGGCAGGTGAACTTCTTCTCGCGCGTGTGGGTCCGGACGTGGCGCTCCAGCTCGTCGGAGCGGGTGAAGCGCTTCCCGCAGAAGAGCCAGTTGCACACGAAGGGCCGCTCGCCCGTGTGCCAGCGCAGGTGCGCCTTCAGGTGCGAGGCTTTGCCGTACACCTTGCCGCAGCCCGGGATGTGGCAGCTGTGCACCGGCTTCCGCCGCGACCCCGCCGGGCCCCCGAGCCGCTCCAGCTCCTGGCAGTTGGGACAATCGCACGCCGGGCGTCCCCCCAAGGAGCCGCCGCGGGGACCCTTCGGGGTCTCGCCGGGCGCGGGTTTGGGGGCGGGGGGCGCCGCGGGGGCGTTGCTGTAAGGAGGGGGGTTCAGAGCGCCGAAATCGGAGCCGTAGGTGGGCAGAGGGGGGCTGAGGGCGGGCTGGCCCTGCAGCGAGCCCTGCAGCCCCTCGGCGCCCGCCGGCCCCCCCAGCCAGCCCCCGTTGGGGTGCACATCCCACCAGGACGGCGCGGCGGGCCCGGAGCCCCCCGGCAGCCCCCCGCCGATGCCGCCCTTGTACCAGGAGCCGTAGGGGTGCGGCATCTCCAGCGAGGGGTACACGCCGGGCAGGCACTCGCTCGGGGGGTGGCCCTTGGCCGCCACCACCACCGGCGCCCCCAGCACCTCCTGGGCGCCCGAGGGCGCGGGGAAGGGGTGCCCGAAGGGGCCGTAGTCGGGGCCGTAGGGGCCGGGGGACGCCTGGGGGCTGGCGGACGGCGACAGCAGCCCCGGGGCGCTGGGGAAGGCGGCGGCGTAGGAGTCACCCATGGCTGCGGCGGCGACAGCGGCGACCCCGAGGCGTGGGGGGCGATGTCAGCGGGGGCTCGCGGCCATGGCACTTGGCAGCCTGTGGAAGAGGGGAGCGGGGCTTGAGGGTTCCGACGGGCACCGTGTGCCAGGGGGTACCCGTCCTGGGGGTCAGCACTGGGGTGTCAGCTGTACTGGGGTGTCAGCCCAACTGGGGTGTCAGCTGTAACTGGGGTGTCAGCCCAACTGGGGTGTCAGCCCAACTGGGGTGTCAGCTGTACTGGGGTGTCAGCTGTAACTGGGGTGTCAGCCCTGCTCTGGGACACCCAGCAGCACCCCCAGTCCCACGGTTCCCACCACCCCCAATGCTCCCAATCCCCTGTGCCTCAGTTTCCCCCCACAGAGTTGGGGCCACCCCATCACCCCCAGCCCAGCATCCCCCCAAAGGGGCTTCTCCGGGAACTGCTGTGGGGTTGTGCTGGTGGCAGGGCCTCCCCCCACCCCCAATCTCGGCTCCTTCTGCCTTTATGGCCTTTTAATCGAATTATGCTGTGGCCTCCCCCTCCCCGGGTGACTTCCTCTGCTTTTATACCCGTCATGGCTTTCAGCTGCGCGGGCTGGCCCGGGGTGTCGTGAGCTGGCCCTCACCTCCATCACCCCCACCATTCCCTTTATTTTAATTATTTTATTTTAAATTAATCTCTTCACCCACTTTGGTGCATTTCCACTTTGGCTTTTTTGTTTGTTTGGGAGTTTTTTAGGGTGTTCCCCCCTCGCCCCCCTTTCTTTTTTTTTTTTTTTCCTTTTTTTTTTTCCGTGGTTTTTGCGCCTATTTTTACGCCGGCCCCGGCCGTGGCCGCAAGCGCGCTCCCGGTTTTCCAAGGATAACAAGGGCCAGGCCTGTGCCCCGGGAACGCTGCCCTGCCGCGAGAGCCGAGGTAATTAAAACCAGGGCGAGCGGCAAACGGAGGCGCACGCTTAAAATAGTGTCAAACTCCCATAAATCAGCTCCGCTTGCGCCGGGAAATTAAGGAGCAGGGAAGGAGCCCCGGGAGCTGCGGGCTGAGCGCCGCACGAGGGTGACAGTCCCTTTGTGGCTGGCTTGGGGATCCTGACCCCTCCCAAGTCCCCTCACGGCCTGGGGAGGGGTCCAGCCCCTGCTCTGGGGGTCTCCAGTCCCAAATTCTGGGTCCCAAATTCCCGGTCTCTTGTCACTGACCACCAGTGTCCAGTTCTTGATGCTCAGTTCCAGTTCCCCATTCCCTGTCCCCTTGTCCCCCACTGCCTGGTCCCCTAAGTACGCAGTTTCTTGGTCCCCAAACCCAGTTCTTGTCCCCAGTCCCAATCCCCAAACCCCATCCCTGGTCCCCAGTCCCCGGTCCCTAGCCCCAAGTGTCCCCACAGCCCTTGCCTCAGTTTCCCCCACCCTGTCAGTGCCACCCCCTGTGCCCTGAGCCCGAGGACACCTGGGCCTGGCTCCTGTGCAGTGGCGCTGTCCCCAGCCAGAGGGACACTTCAGGGTGACAGTGGCACTCGGCACCATCCCCTGTCCCTGTTCCCCCTCTGGGGATGGCAGGGCAGTCCCTGCTGGGGCGGGGGACACACGTGTCCCCCAGCACAGGTACCGCAGGGGGATGCTCAGGGCCCACACAGGTCCCTGTCCTTGGGGGGGCCCCATATCCCAGGGGGCTCCCCCATCCTGGAGCGATTCTGCCACTCTGTGGGTCCCAAATGCCGGGGTCCCTCTCCCGAAGCAGGGATCCTCCAACCCAGAGGGGGATCCCCCACCCCAAAGTGCCCCTGTCCCTCGAGGGGGATCCCCCATTCCAAAGGGTCCCTGTCCCAGAGCAGGGATCCGCATCCCAAAGGGGGATCCCCCACCCCAAAGTGTCCCTGTCCCAGAGGGGGATCCCCCACGCCGTGTTCCTCTCTCCCGGCTCCCGGTGCCGGGGCAGTGCCCCCATCCCGAGGGGTCCCGGGGGTCCTTACCGGGATGCCGGGGGTGGGTCCTGCCCGCGGGGCTGCCGCTGTCGCGCTGTCGCGCTGTGCCGCTGTCCCGGGATGCCGGTGTCCCGGGATGCCGGGGCTCGCTGCGGAGGGAGGGAGGGACGGGCGGAGAGGGAGGGACAGGGAGGGACGGAGCACCGCGGCCGCCGCCCGCCCCGCTGTGCCGCTGCGGCGGGGCTGGGCCGGGCCGGCACCGGGGCCGGCAGCGGAGCCCGGCCCCGAACCGCCCCCAGCCCCAGCCGGGGGGGCCGGGGGAGCGCGGCGAGGGGGGCAGGGGAAGGGGAAGAGGAAAAGGAAAGGAGGAAGGAAAAGATGAGAGACGGGAAAAGAAAGAGAAAGGGAGGAGAGAAGAGAAAGGGGGGGGGGAAGAAGGGAAAGCGGGAAAAGAACAAGGAATTGGAAGAGGGAAATAAGGTAGAGAGAAAAGGAGAGAAAGAAAAGAGATGAAGAAAGGAAAAGGGAGGAAAGGGGAAAGGAAAAGTTGAAAAGGAAATGAAAAGGGAGGGAAGAGGAAAGAAAATTAAAGAAGGAAATGGAAGAAAATTTGAAGAAAAAGTTATGAAGGGAGGAAGATGAGGAGGCTGAGAGCTGGAGGAAGGAGGGGAGAGAAGGGACAGGGACCAGCGTGGGGAAAAGGAAAGAGAAGAGTGGGGAGAGGGAAAGGAGGGAAAAGGAAAGGAGAAGAGAGAGGAAATAAGAGGAGGGAAAGGAGAAAGAGGGGGAAAAGGGATGGACAGCAGGAAAAGGAGGAGGAAGGGGCTGGGAAGGGGAAGAGGATGAATAGGGAAAGGGCTGGAGAGGGGAGAAGGAAAGAGGGAATAGATGGATGCGGAGGGGAAGGGGGACAAAGGGACAAAGCAGGACGGGACAGCTGGGGCACCCAGAGGCTCGTGACCCCAGAAGGTGCCAGGATGGAGCAGGGATGGGGATGGGGACAGGAGGGGACAACCGATGGGGATGAGAGGGACGTGGGCTGGAGCTTCAGGAATGGGGTCAGAGGTGTGAGGATGGGGACAGGAGTTGGGAATGGAGCGGCGATGGGGCTGGAGGGACCAGGGATGGGGGTCAGAGCTGGGTTCTGCAGGAACAGAGCTGGGGTCAGGAACAGGGGACATGTGCAGGGGGACAGGGACACACGAGGCTCCGGCGATAGGGCTGGGGACACCCCTGTGCCTCAGTTTCTCCACATGAAGGAATTGTTCCAACTGCTCTTTTACCCCCCCTTCCCCTCCATGTTTTAAAATTGCATTATTCCCCCATGGTTCCCGTTTTCTCCTCGCCTTCCCCGTCGCCGTTTCCCCCGGCCGGAGCCAGCGGGGCCCTTTCCCAGCCCTGAGTCAGGGCTTTCCGCTCCGCAGCCGCCGGCGCCGCCGAGGGCCACAACCGCCGGCCCCCCCTCGCTGGGGCTTCCACTGCCCGCAAACTGGGAGCAAACTGGGACGGCCACTCCAGCCCTCCTCCTCCTCCTCCTCCTCCTCCTCAGGCAGCCCGGCGTGGGCTGGGGGGGCACCCGTGGGTTTTTGGGGGGTTTCACTCCCACCAGCTCCGGCTCACGGGGGGTTCTGGCGCTGCCCGAGCGGCCGGGCTGGGCCGCGGGTGTCGGTTGGGGCGGGGGTCTCTCCCCGGCTCGGGGGCGGTGGGGACCCCCCCGTGTGCCCCGGGACCCTTCAAAGCGCGCGGGGGGGCGGCGGCGGGGGCTGATTACAGGGCGGCGCCGGGCTCGGCCGCCCACGGCCCCGCGGCCGCGCCGGGCCCCCGCAATTACCCGGTATTTATACCCGGCCGGACGCCGGGACCTCGCCAGCGCGGGGGGGACACGGAGCGGGGGGGCTCCGGCCGCGGGCAGCCGGCCAGCCACCGTCCGTCCGTCCGTCCGTCCGTCCGTCCGTCCGTCCTCCTCTCCATCCCTCCTTCTCTTATCTCCGTCCCTCTCTGCCTCATTCACCCCATCCATCAGCCTGCTCAGGAGCTGACACGAATTTGAGGGGGCTCAGCCCCTCTGCCCCAAATCTGGGGGATCTCGGCCCCACCATGACACGAGTTTGGGGGCTCTCAGCCCCCTGAGATGAGTCCGGGGGTCTCAGCACGACAGAGGCTGCAGGGCTGGAGGTGTCCCTGTCCCCACCGCGGTCCCCAGGGCCAGGAACGCCCCCAGCCCAGCGCGGGGGTCCCGGCAGTGCTGTCCCCCCGATCCCCCGGTGACGGCGGGGGCACCGCAGCCCCTCGGGCTCGGGGGGAGGAAGCGGAACCGGCCCCGGGTGCCCCCGCGCCCCCCAGCCCTCACCTGGCGCGGGGTCCCCACGTGTCCCCCCCGGCCCGGCCCGGCCCGGCCCGGCCCGGCCCCGCCCGCCCTCTCCGGCCCCCGGATGTTTCCCTTGCGGTCGGAGGCCCCGAAATAGCGCAGCCCCCGCGCTGGGTGCGCCGGCCACGGCCGCCCACGGGCCCCGCGGGACCGGGGGGGCCTGGGAGGCTCCGAGGGCTCGGAACGGGGCTGAGCCCCCCCAGCACCACCCACGGGGGCACCCCGGTGTTCGGAGCCCCCCCCAGCATCACAGAGGTGCGGGACAGGGAGGGTCGCGGGGCAGGAGGAGCCAGGGGACGTGTGGGGACATGGGGACGGATGGGAGCCAGGGACCTGCAGGGACAGAGGGGCGCCCGGAATGGGGCTGGGGGCTCCCCACCCACGGGGAAGCCAGGGCAGGGTGGCCCCAGGGCTGAGCTGCGCCCACGGCCCCGGTGTTTCCTCCCACCCTTTAATTATCCCGGAATTATCCCTGGAAATAACCGCGGGGGCCGGGGGGACACGGGCAGCGAGCCCGGACGGACCCCGGCGGGGACAGACGGAGCCTGGGCCGGCCGGACAGAGCCCGCGGGACAGCGGTGCCCCTGGGGGGACACGGGGGGCCGGGGGGGACAGGGCGGTCCGTGCTCCCCCCGTGTCCCCCCCGCCATGTGGCTCCCATTGCGCTGCGGTGCCGCAGCCACATCAGAGCGGCGGCAGCGGCGGCGGCGGGGGCGGCACCGGGGCCCGACCCCCCTCCCGCTGCTGAACGACCCCCCCCGGTTGCCGAGAGGGCCCCCCCCAAGCTGCCACCGTGCCCCGCGTCCCCTCCAAGCTGCCAAAGATCCCCCCATGCAAATCTGGGGTATCCCAGGGGCCCCCCAAGCCCAGGGACCACCGCGAATTGTCCTGGGACCCCCCCCCCCCCCCAAAGCTGCCAGGGTCCCCCCGGGCCCTGTGACCCCCCCGGTCCCCCCGCCCGCCGCTGTCCCCGGGCCGGTCCGCCCTGGCTCGCGCCGCGCTGCATTTCTGCGGTTCCCAACCCAAAATTGCTGGGAGTCGCCCGGCGTCGCCCTGATTCCTCCGCGGCCGCGACCTGCCGGGGGGGGACCCAGAGGGACAATCGGGGGGTGGCAGCGGGGGTGGCGCACCCCAGGCTGGGCCCCCCCGGCTCGCCCCAGTGCTCCCAGTTTGCCCCAGTCCAAGGCTGAGGGTTCCGCTGTCCCCGTCCCGTGTGCCCTGAGAGGCCAGGGGGAGGTGGGGACAGGGACACGGATGGGGACAGGACAGGCTTGGGGACAGCAGCAGAAGGAGCAGGGACAGTGACAGGGCTGGGGACACGGGACAGGACAGCACCCTGATGTGAGCACCCCGGGGACAGGACACGGGTGAGGACAGGGCTGGGGACAGAACAGGGCAGGGATGGGGGCACTATTGGGACAGGACAGGGCGGCTTTGGGGACACTGCGAGGGACACTTTTGGGGGCAGGACAGGGTCAGTGACAGTGTTGGTGACAGTGTTGGTGCCCTGGTCCTGCCATGGCGGGTGACAGGACACGGTTGGTGACACTGTCAGTAACACTGTCCGCGACAGTCGGTGCCAGTCGGTGCCCGGGTTCCGCCGTAGCGGGTGACAGGACACTGTCGGTGACACTGTTGTGACACTCGGTGCCAGTCGGTGCCCGGGTCCCGCCGTGGCGGGTGACAGGACACTGTCGGTGACACTGTTGTGACACTCGGTGCCAGTCGGTGCCCGGGTCCCGCCGTAGCGGGTGACAGGACACTGTCGGTGACACTGTTGTGACAATCGGTGCCAGTCGGTGCCCGGGTCCCGCCGTGGCGCCCCCGCCAGGCGGCAGCAAAGCCGCGGGCCCGGGGGTGGCACCGCCCGGCCGCGACCACCGGGGGGCGCCCGGGAACGCTGGGGAGGGGTCCCCGTGGGGGGCAGTGAGGGGTTAATGGGGGGAGGTCTCGTGGTGGGGGGAAAATGAGAGGTTAATTGGGGGTGTTAATTGGGGGAGACCCGATGGGGCTTTGGGTGCTGATGGTGGGAGTCACTGGATAGGACAAGGATCCTGCTGGGACTGACGGGGTGAGGGGGTTTAAACGGGGGGGTCTAACGGGGGCAGGTCCTGCCGTGCCCCCCTCGACCTGCCCAGCCCAGCGCAGCCCCGGGGCTCAAGGCGGTGACAGGACCGGGACACTCCCGGTGTCCCCCAGCCCTGGGGCAGGGCCTGCTGGGCCCTTTTGCCCCCAGGTGCCACCACTGCAGGTGACAACGGGACACTGAGCGACTCCAAGGGTCTGGGGAGAGCAGGACAGGGACGGGGGGGACAGGGCAGGGTCAGGACGGGGACAGAACAGGGACAGGCTGTCCCCAAGCCCCTTCGGGTGCGGGGGCGAGGCCGCGGGGCCTTCCCGGGCTGCGGGGCGGGAATTGGGCCGAAAACACCGGGAAATGGGAAGGTCACGGACGGGGGGGCGGTTCTGACGCTGGAAAGCGAAACGAACGCCACTGCGTGTCCCTTGCTGTCCCCTCCCTGGAGTGTCGCTGGCCGCGGTCCCCGTTCGCCCCCAAACCGCTTGTTTTGATGTGAAATGAAGGATTTGGCCCCCAACCCGCAAATCCCGCAACGCCCCCAAACTCCCCAAGCCGCGTTCCCGGGGCAAGGGCGGTCCGGGCTCCTCGCTGTGGCGCCCGCCGTGGCGAGACAGGGCTGGGCGATGTCGTGACAGGCTCTGGGGTGTTCACACAGCGCCGCGGACCCGCGAGGACGTGTCGCACCGCCATGGCGGCTGTCGTGACACGGCCGAGCCGGCTTGCGGCATGGAGCGGGGACTCAGGGAGGGAAGAGGCCGCACGTAACCCGCGGTACCGAGGCCGAGGGGAGCCCCGGGAGTGCCCGGGGGAGCCCGGCCGGCTCGGAGGGAGTCGAACGCAACATGGCGCCGGCTCCGCCATTCGCCGCGCCGTCCCCCCAAGGGCGCAGCCCGGCCGCTGGCCCCGCCTCCCCGCGGCGCCCATTGGCTCGTTTGAGACCGACCGGCGCGCTGATTGGCATCGAGCCGCGCCGCGGCTGCCGCCTCCGCGTTGGGATTAGTCGGCGCTACCATCAATATCCGCTCCTCTCCCGCCCCGCGGCGCGGCCCGCGCTGCTGGTTGGTGCTGGGCGCTGCCAGTTTCCGCCACGCCCCGCCTCCCGCGCTCCATTGGCGGCGGCGCACGTTCATCACACCGCGGCCCGCGCCGCCGCGGCCGCGCCCATACGGGGTCTCCCTGCGAGCCCGCGCGGGCGCCGATTGGCTGAGCCGCCGCCCGCCCCCTCCCCCCCGCGCCCCCATTGGCCACCGCCCCGCCGCGCTCCCCCTCCCCCACGGGGCGGGGCGCCGGGGGCGGGGCCCGCCCGCCTTCCTCTCCCCCCGCGCCGCACCGCCCTCTCTTCCCATTGGCCGCGCCGCCCGTCGCTCCGCGGCCCGCGCGGCGCCCATTGGCTGCGGGGGCGGCGGGGGCGGGGCGCGGGGCTGCGGCCGCGGAGCGCGGCCCCTCCCTCGGCAGCCCCTCGGCGGCACCGGCGGGTTCGGCCGCTCGCCCGCCCGCGCCCCCGCCCCGCCCCGCGCGCCCGGCCCGGCCCCGGCACCATGAGCGGTAAGGACGGGGCCGGGGCCGAGCGCCGCGCGGGGCCCCGGGCACACGCAGAGGCGGCGGCGCCCGCCCGCTCGGAGGGGCCAGAGGCGGCCCCGCCCCGCCGGGCCGGGCCCCGCCGGGCCGGGCCTCGCCGCGCCGCGCCGGGGGGACCTGCCGGGGGAGGGACCCGGGGGAGGGGGGAAGGCCTCGGGGGAGGGACCGGCGGCCGCGCCGGGCAGGGCTGGAGCGGAGGAGGGGGCGGCGGGGAGTGATGGGGAGGCCCCGGGAATCGGGGCTGGGGGCGGCGGGGGGGGGGGGGGCGAGCTCCCGGGGGATCGGGCGCGGAGATGGCGGGGGAGGCCGGGGGGGTGGGCGGCTGCGAGCGCAGGCACCGGGGGGCTTTCCCCCGTTCCCGGGCACGGCGCCCTGCGGGGGCGGATGCGGGGCCCGGGAGCGGGGGGGCCGTGCGAAGGAGCGAGCGGGCGGGGGGCGCTCCGCGTCCCCTGCCCGGGGCAGCTCCCGGTGCGGGGCGCTGGGGGCGAGGGCAGCAGCGGGGGGCGCTGCCCCGGTGGCCGGCGGAGGATGAGGAGGCTCCTGAGCGCTGGGAGAGGAAGGACTCGGTGGGAGCGGGGACCCCCGCGCCGGGGGTGGCGGGAGGGGCGGCCCCGGGCTGGGCGTCCCGCGGCCGGACCCGCGCGGGGGAATCCCGGGGTGGATCCGCGGGAGGTGCGTGCCCCGGGCCGCGGGCAGGGCGAGGGGGAGGCCCGGGGAGCGCCTCGGCGGGGGCCAGGGAGTGTCCCGGGCGGCCGGGGAGGAGCCGCGCCTGGAGCAGGGCCGGGTCCTCCCCCCCTGTCCCGCTGCCAGTTCCTCCTTGGCAGCTCCCCGCTCCTCGCAGCCCCTTCCCGGCCGCGCCAGGAGCGCACGGGCCCCCCAGAGCCAGCCCGCCGTGTCCCCTCCGGGCCTGCCGAGCCTCGTGCCGCTGCCCTGCCCCAAAATGTCCCTAACCGGGGCTGTCACTTCCCTCCCGCGCAGACCAAGAGAGCACCGAGGAGATGTCGGCTGTGAAGCCCGACAAGGGCGAAGGCGACGCCAGCAGCACGAGCAGCGCCGGCGGTGGGGAGGCCCAGGTGAGCGGGGGAAGGATCGGCCCCGCTGGCCCCGAGGATCCCGTGGCAAAGTCCAGGCCCGGCCGAGCTGTTTGCTGGGCCCAGGCAAGCATTTCAGCAGGGCAGGAAGAGGAGGGTGAGCGCTGCCAAGCAGCGCCCGTGGCTTCCCCGGCTCTCCTCGGAAACAGGCAGTTCGCCTGCTCCCCTGACACCACGGGCCCCTGGCCCTCCTCCAGCTCGGGGAGCCCAGGAATGAGCCTCCTTCCTGGGGGTTTGTCCTGCCTCAGGGGGATTCCCCGCCTTGGGGGTGGAGGAGCCCTCTTCTCTCTTGGCTTTCCCGGGCAGGCTCCCTCCCAAAACGCTTTTCCGTGTGGGTTCAGGCTGTCCCGGCCTGACAGCCTTGTGCCTGGCAGTTGTATTTTTCCGGCTGTGGGTGGGTTTGTTCAGGAAGGAGTGTTTATCTTTTCCGAGTACGCTCCTCCCTGTTTTCTCTTACTAAGTTGTTCTTTTTTTTTTTTTTTTTGTTTCCCCGTTTGGTTTTTTTTTTTTTTTTCACTCCGGGCCTGCCCCTCGGGCCTCCTCCCACCTCCGTAACTCCTCCTCTCTCGTCCCCAGGAGTCACAGCCGTCCCCGCTGGCCCTGCTGGCAGCCACCTGCAGCCGCATCGAGTCTCCCAATGAGAACTCCAACAGCTCCCAGGGCCAGCAGGGCGGGAGCGGCGAGCTGGACCTGAACGCAGCTGCTGCCCAGCTCACCCAGTCGGCCAACGGCTGGCAGATCATCTCGGCGGGCTCCAGCACCCCCACGGGCTCCAAGGAGCCGGGCAGCAACGGCAGCAACGGCGGCGACGCCTCCAAGAGCCGCCCGGTCAGCACCGGGCCCTACGTGGTCACCTCGGCGTCCGGCCTGCAGAACCAGCAGGTGCTGACGGGCCTGCCGGGCGTCATCCCCAACATCCAGTACCAGGTGATCCCCCAGTTTCAGACCATCGACGGGCAGCAGCTGCAGTTTGCCACCACCCCGGCGCAGGTGAACGTGCAGCAGGATGCCTCGGGGCAGCTGCAGATCATCCCCGGCTCCAACCAGCAGATCATCACCAGCCGCGCGGGCGGCAGCAACCTCATCGCCATGCCCAACCTGCTGCAGCAGGCCGTGCCCATCCAGGGCGTGGGGCTGGCCAACAACAGCCTCTCCGGTCAGACCCAGTACGTGGCCAACGTGCCCGTGGCCCTGAACGGCAACATCACCCTGCTGCCGGTCAACAGCGTGGCCGCCAGCCTGGCCCCCACGTCCCAGACGGGCACCCTGAGCAGCTCGGGCTCGCCGGACAGCAGCTCCCAGCCGGCCACCTCGGGGGCTGCCAGCAGCTCGGCCAGCACGGCCACGTCCCAGGCCAGCTCGGGCGCCTTCTTCACCAACGCCAACAGCTACTCCACCACCACCACCACCAGTAACGTGGGCGTCATGAATTTCTCCACCAGCGCCACGGTGGGCACCAACGTGCAGGCGCAGACCCCCCAGAGGGCCAGCAGCGTCCCCAGCTCGGACTCTCTGCAGACCCCGGTGTCGGGGGTGGCCCTGCAGCCGGGCCAGCAGAAGGAGGGCGATCAGAGTCAGCAGTCACAGCAGCAGCAGCAGCAGCAGCAGATCCTGATCCAGCCACAGCTGGTCCAAGGAGGGCAGACAATCCAAGCCCTCCAGACCACCCCGCTGTCCGGCCAGACCTTTGCCACTCAAGCCATCTCCCAAGACACCTTGCAGAACCTGCAGCTCCAAGCCGTGCCCAACTCCGGGCCCATCATCATCCGCACGCCCACGGTGGGTCCCAACGGGCAGGTGAGCTGGCAGACCATCCAGCTGCAGAACCTGCAGGTGCAGAACCCGCAGGCGCAGACAATCACGCTGGCCCCCATGCAGGGCGTGTCGCTGGGCCAGACGGGCAGCACCAGCACCACGCTGACCCCCATCGCCTCCCTGCCCAGCGGCACCGTCACCGTCAACGCCGCCCAGCTCTCCTCCGTGCCGGGCCTCCAGACTATTAACCTCAGTGCCTTGGGAGCGTCCGGGATCCAGGTGCACCAGCTGCAGGGGCTGCCCCTGACCATCGCCAACGCCCCCGGTGAGTGCTCGGCTGCCCGCCAAGGAGAAACGCTGGACTCGGCCCGGCCGGGCTGGGCGTGGTTGGTGTCAAATAGTGTTGGTGGCCGGGGTGGGGCTTGTGCTGGCCCTGGGGATGGAGTATGTTGATCACCAGGAGACACTAAAGGCCTTTTTGGGGAGTTTAAGTCTTGGAAATAAAGGGAGGAGTTGGCAGTGGGGGCAAAGTGGAGAAGAAAGGGGACTCCTGGTTCTGTGCCACTGTCCTGCTCTGGAGGCCACCCAGGAGCCTCGGGTCAGGGATGGGCTGAGGACCCGAGTGCAGCTCGGCTCCTTGGCTGAGCCTGCAAGGAGTCATGGCCATAAAACACAGGGATTAACTGAAAAGCCCGAGAAAACAAACACAGTCACGGAGCCGCGGGGAATTTCCTCCCAGGGGCGGAAGAAAGGGCTCATTAAGTGTCTGGGTGCAGGACAGCGTGACCTCAGCGTGGCCCAGCCGGTCCCGTGGGCACGGGCACCCTGCTCGGATCCCCAGGGATCCACCCCACCGTGTCCCACGCCTGGGAAAAGCAGGATGTGGAGTGTGGGAGCTGAGCTGGAGCCTGCTCGGCCGCTGCCGCAGGAGGGATCGGCTCTGGGAACGCTGTCCACTTGCTTTTCCACTGTTTTCCTTGGGGGTTTTTTTCCGGTTTTTTTTTTGTGTTCTGGCTCTGGCTAAAAGGGGCTGTTGCTGGATTTAGTCACAGTTGAGAGGCAGCAGAAAATGTTGCTCAATCCAGCCCGAGCTTCCCTCTCGCGAGAGGCGGCTGCTGCTCCCCCGGGCTTGTTTTGCAGCATTATTTTGGGCTGTTGCTACAGCAGCTTGGCTCGCAGGCAGGCCACGGGTCACTCTAGCCTGGGGATTAGCCTGATCCTTGGATTTCCCGGAGCGCAGGGACCCGCGGGGGCTCCCACAGGCGGGGCTGGCACCGGGGGGACACACGGGTGACCTGCAGGGTCCCCTCGGTGCCATCCCCGCACCAGGGGCGGCTCCTGCCCGGCCAGGGCTGGTTCCTCGGGGCTCCCGGGCTCCTTCCTTGTTTTGAAGGCGCTGCAGAGAGGCATGGGCGAGCCCAGTTCCTGTATTCGTGCCTGGCTCTGCCCTCGGAGGTGGAACAGGGAGGAACGTTCTAGAGACCACCCATGCAACCGCCTCCTCCTCTTTCTCCTCCTCCTTCTTCTCTCCCTTTTTTTAGCTCAGCAGCTCTCAGCCCTTGATCTGCCGTGGAGAATTCCCCAGCAGCAGCAGCAGCAGCAGCAGCAGCGGGGCCTCGTGGCTCTGTCCCCAGCCCCGAGTGGCGCTGGCACTGTCGCTGTGACACAGGGACATTTTTACAGGAAAGCCCGAGCAGGGTTCAGAGCGGTTGTTTGGGGAGCCCCAGCTCGGTGGGATGGTCCGGGAGGCTCCTGGGGTGGAATGGGGAGAGCTGAGGCCAGCACGGAGCGTCCTGGCGCCCGTCCAGGGGCAGGGTTTGCCTCCAGCTTTTCCCTGGCCGTGTCCCTCAGACGTGGCAATGGGTCCCTTTGTCCCCCAGGCACCACCAGCCCCTCTCCAGGGGGAGCTGAGCCCCCCAGGCCTGTGTCCCGCCGGATCCGAGCTCTGCCATGGGAATTTGAGGGAGGGATTTGTTCCCAACGCTCCCCAAATCCCTGAGAGCTTTCCAAGCCTCCACGTGCGCTGGAATTTTCTGCTCGAGGCAAGGAGTTGGGAAGGGTTTTTGGAGCAGGAAAAGCTCCTCTGCTTCCGGGGGAGGCAGATGGAAAATGAGCCCTGGCTGGGGAGGGACTGGGGCTGCTTTTCCTTGGGTTTGTGCTCCTGGGGAAGGAGGAGGTGCCCAGGCAGTGCCACCTGGGCTGGCAGTGCTGCGTGTCCTGCCCCTTCCAGAGGGTTCTGTGTCCCCTCCTGAGCCCCAGGGATGGGGGGCTGTGCCTCCCAGCCCCTCGGCTCTGTTGCCAATGAGGTTTTCTCCTGGTTTTTGACAGGGAAAAGATCCCTCAGGGAGAAAACAACACCTGAAAAGGTCTTTAAAGCTCGGATTTTTTTCTTGCTGGGTGGGATGCAGAGCCCAGCTCTGTGCAGGTGTGACTCTGTGTTAATGGGGTGGCTCAGGGGCTGTTTCCTCCTCCTGCCTGGCCGGGCTGGGAAGGAGCAGAGGCAGGGGCAGGTCTGTGGCCGCCGGGGGTGGCATGTGGGCAAACAGGCTCTGCCTCCACTGGCTGTGCCCCTGGGGAGGGCACCCAGAGCCAGCCAGGGGGGATTTCCTCAGCTGGCAGCACCCCAAAACCCTCCTGGGGTGGGATGGGGTCTGGGGCTCAGCCAGGGGCTGGGACACCTCAGAGGGGTCCAAGAGCCACCTCAGTGTCACCCCAGCCCGCCCAGGGAGGGGACATCCTGTGTGAGGGGGATGATGGTGGCGATTTTGTGACATCGCAGTTTCTCTTCCTCTTTTGCCCTAGGGAGGGGCTGTTCTGAGCTCGGTGTCCTTATAGTGGCTCTGTCCCCATGTCCTTGTCCCTGGCAGAGCCCTGCTGTCCCCACGTCCTGTCCCAGCCCTACCTGGCTGAGGAATGTGCTGTGTAAACAGGTGACCACCAGGGAGGTCAGCACTGGAATTAAACCCCCTTGTTTTGGGGGCACTCAAGGGATATCCCTCCTTTTGGGATGTTTGATTCCAGGGCTGGATGGAGCTGTTGGGTGGGGTTGGGATTTTCTGGGCAGCACGAGCTCCCTTCCAGCTCCTTGGGTGAGGATGTGGGGGAGCTGGGCCGTCAGGACCATCCCTGGTGGGCGCAGGAGCCCTCGGCAGCGTGTGCCACGATCCCCTCGTGGCTCCCTGCTCCAGGGCCCTTCCCAGAGTCGGGCCGTGGCACAAAGCCCCGATTGTGTGCTGTTTGCTGGTTTTTAAGGGCAGCCTTGTGGCAGGGCCTGGGTGAGGCATCCCCATGGCACGGGGAGGGGAGGAGGGAGCCGAGCCTGCCGTGAAGTGACGCGCGGCCCTTGTTTGTCTCACCGCAGCCGTGACATCACGGCACAAACCGGCGCATTGTGAAACTTCCTGCTCTGAATCCCGGCCAGGCTGGACTTTACATCCCCTCTGGCTTCCTGGGCTGACCGCCATCCGTGTCCTTCCCTGGAGGCTGACACGAGCCCCCAGAGAGCGCCGGGTTTGCCTGGGAGGAAGGGGAGCGCTCCCGGCAGAGCTTGCCTTGTGCCGGCTGTGTCTGGCTGAGGTTGTGCCCCACACACGGGCCCCATGGAGGGGACAGCCTGTTGGTGCTGGGCCCCATGGAGGGGACAGCCCTGCTGCTGCTCCTTTTGCTGTCCCTGCTGCTGCTCCGGGCCCGGCTCGGCGGGGCTGGGAAGGGCTGGCGGCCGCGCCGGGCCGGTCGGACGGGTCGGGCGTGCGGCACCCGCCCCGTGACTCCTCCCGGGAGAGGTCCCGGCTCCAGGCCCGTCTGCTGGGCCCTGATCTGCCTTTTCCTTTTATCTGGGCCAGCCCCAGCCCTGCTGGAGCCCCGTGCTTATCGCCCCACACGGGAGGCCCGGCCTGGCTCCCGGCTTTGGGGGAGTTTCCGCGTGGCTCCTCGCCAGAGCGTGGGCTCCCACCTCGGCCCGGCCGGCAGCCTCCAGACGGCTCCTCATCCCCTGCCACCCCATCCTGGGTTAGATCCTGGGGCTGATACAGGCGTCAGTTCCTCCTTGGGATCAAAAACTTGGGATTTGTGGCCCAGGAAAGCTCCCACTCCTGGTTGCTGTGAGGGAGAGGCGCGCAGAGGCTCGGGTGAGGTGGGAGCCGCCGGCTGGGGTTCCCCACCTGGGGAATTACCTTTGCCTTGGAAATTATTGGAATTACCTTGCAAAAAGCCATGCATTTGCCTCCTGCCACAGGGATTTCTGCCTGGCTGGCAGGGGTGCCGTGGTGGGAGCTGCCTGTGCTGCAGGGTGAGCTGCTCTGGGTGCTTTCACGCCAGCCAAGGCAGGACTGGAGGCTTCATCCCAGTTTTGTGACCATTCGGGCAGGGATTTGAAGGACAGAGGAGCTCTGTCTGTCAGTGTGCAGCACAACAGAGGCATTTGGCAAATCCCGGGGGATTCAGGGATCTGGCAAGGTGGATGATGAGGTGATTCCCTGCCTCAGCTCTGTCCCCTCCCTCGCTCCATCGGCTCCATCCCAATTTATCCCCTCTCCAAAGGAAGGGTCGCTCATGCTGATGCACAGAAACCTCCAGCAATTACAGGAGCTGCCCAAGGAGTGGCCTCTGGAGTCATCAGAGTCCAAATTAAAGCCCAGTTACTCACTGGGCTGCAGCTTCCAGCCTGCCCCATCCCCTGGTTCCCTCTCCACGGCCCCGATCTCCAAGGAATTGCTGAGCCAGAGCTTGGCTCATTTACATGGATGAGCTCCTGGTGCAGATTAACTCGTTTGGCAAACCAGGGAGGGAATCAGATGGGAAAAAACCAAGGGGACATCGTTCCAAAGCCACTTTGTCCCTTTGTGCAGCTCTTTGGTGTGTCTGGAGCAGCTGGGGTTTGTTCTGGGCAGGGCAGTGACCCCAAAAACCAGGCAGGAAATGGGGAGAACTCGAGATGTGAGCTAGAAAATGTGGATTTTGGAGGTGTTTTCAGGAACACACCCGTAGAGGTTGGGGCTGCGTGTCCCCGGGTTTTGCTTTTCTTTATTTTCACCCAAAAACTTCCTCGTGCCAGGAAGCCACGTCGTGCCTGGTGCCAGCTCTCCCCCCTCGCCCTCTGCCCAGGCACAGCTGCCAGAGGTGCTCAGTTTGCACAATCAGCCCCGGTCTGTCGGTTTTGGGTTTTATTTCCTGCTCTTCCCCTAAAAATGAACACGGGGTCTGTTCCCCTGCCTGAGGCTGGCCGGGGTGGGTGTGAGAGCTGCTCCCTCCTCCCTGCCGGGCATTTCTCACCTCCTGGTAGTTTGCTAAATAAAGCAAACAAGCCCCAGCTTTTTCCTGCACAAGGAGCACCTTGTCTGCAGAGAATCCCCCAGCCAAGATTCCGGGGTTTGGGGTTTTTTAGTGGGACACCAGAAACTGCCCCGTTCCTGGGGGGTCTCAGAGGTGGAGCTGGGCCAGGGGCAGCTCCCCTCGCCTGCCTTCCCAAAATCCCTCTTTTCCCCCAGGCTTTTTCCAGGGATTAAACCTCCTCTTGCTCTATTAATAATGTATTTTTGAGGGCTTTGCTGACCCGAGTGTGGAGCCTCCGGGGAAGCTTTAGTCTTAGTAGGGATGTGCATTAGGGGGGATAATAAACGTGAATTATCCTCTCTGCCCACTTTTCCCCTGAACCTGTCGTATACCAGGGATTTCAGAGCTCCTGCTTGGGGTGGGATGATCCCTGCAGGTCCAGGATCTGCTGCCCTGGGTTTATGCCTCACTGAGAGGCGGCCACAGATCTCCCGCAGCACGATTTGGGTTTGTTCTGGCCAAAAGGCCAGAAGACACTGTGTAGGCTTTTGCCTCTTGGAGGATTGAAGCCATTCCAAGGCATCCTAGCTGGGTTCTCCCCTGCTGTATTTCTGGGGAAAGAACTTGTGTTTCTCCTGGTTTGGGATTTTTGGAGGGGAGAGAAGTTGTGGGTTTTTTTTTTTTTTTCCTTTTATTTTTTCTTGCTTTTATTTTTTTTTTTAATTTCCCCAGCAGCTCTTCCCATCCGGGGAAGTCTCTAATCCGTGGCTGGAGCACAAAGCTGTCGGTGCTGGCTTAGGGAGCTTACAAACCCCTCCCAGGCCGGCTGCGTGCAGGGCTGTGCCTGCAGACACGTCACGGAGCTGCAGGGAGGGCCTGGGGAGCTCCTGGGATCCTGGGCGGCGTGGCACCGAGGGCCAGCCTTCAAACCGTGTCACCTTTGCAGGGCACATTTCCTGCCCAGCACTGCCGTGCTGCCCAGCGGCTGGCTGAGGGGACAGTCCTGGGGACGCCTGGGGTGCGTGTGCCAGGTGACATCCTGGCCACTCCTGCTTCCCCAGTGTGTGACAGGGCCGGGCTCTGCCCCTGGGGCTGTCTGGGGCTCTGGGCGTCCCCGGCAGGCCAGCTCTGCCCTTCCCAGGGAACCTGGATCCCTGCGGGCTGGGGGCAGCCAGCCTCCCACTGCCTCTTCTCCCCGGTGAGAGAGGAGCCTCAGGCTGTGCTGGGAAGCTTCAGCTGGGATTTTAGGGAAGGTTTCTTCACTTTCCTGGTGGCTCCTGTCCCTCCTGAGCCCCAGGGATCTGCTCTGATGGCTCCTGAGCCCCAGGGATCTGCTCTGGTGGCTCCTGAATCCCAAGGATCTGTTCTGGTGGCTCCTGTCTGTCCCTGCTGAGCCCCGGGGATTTGCTCTGGTGGCTCCTGAGCCCCAGGGATCTGCTCTGGTGGCTCCTGAATCCCAAGGATGTGTTCTGGTGGCTCCTGTCTGTCCCTGCTGAGCCCCAGGGATCTGCTCTGGTGGCTCCTGAGCCCCAGGGACCCGTTCTGGTGGCTCCTGCCCCTCGTGGAGCTTTGCCCAGGCGCCACCGACGCCTGCTGGCACTGGCACCAGCAGGGACTGGGGAGGTTGCTCCTGCCAGGAATTCTTCCTCATTCCCAGCGCTGTCTCTGGGTTGTGAAACTCCCTCCTGGCACCTCCAGGCGTGCCCAGCCCGTGCCTCATGGGGCATTTGAAATTTGTCCCTCTCCAACCCCCCTGGGCTCCTGCCTCGGAGCTCCTGTGGGGAAAACCGGGATGGTAAAGGAAATTTCCCTGCCTGGCCGAGGTGCTGCTCCCAGCAGGGCTGCCCAGAAGGATCGTGGGCTGGGGTTTGGGAGTGCCAGCTTTGGAAAGGGCAGCCAGTGACCAGCAGCCCCAGGACAGCCCCACTGGCCTTCCTGCCGCCTCCTCCTCCTCCTCACTGAGCTGCTGGAGACAGCACCAGGAAAAGCCCCAGATGGGATTTTTGGGAATAATTCCTGCCTGGAGCTTCATTTCCCGGCCTTGGGAGAGCAACCCTGGAATGAGATAAAACCCCAGGTGTGCTTGTCTCAAACCTGCCACGTTCAGTGACAGCATGTCCTTCCTGTGAGGAAATTGGGGTGGAAAAGGTGGATTTGGGGCTGGAATCACAGCCCCTGGAAATAAATTAAAGACCTGGGCCAAAATGGGGGAAATGCGGAGGTCCAGGGGAGGCCAGGGAGAGCCCCAGGCCGGGGCATGTCAGGAAAGCCGAGGGAAAAGGGTGGGATTCACCTTTGGTTCCCAGTGAGGAGCCGCTGTAACGTGCCTGTCCCTTGCCTTGCAGGTGAGCACGGGGCCCAGCTGGGGCTGCACGGCGGCAGCGGGGACGGGCTGGGCGACGAGAGCACGGCCGTGGAGGAGGGCGAGACCAGCCCCGACCCCCAGCCCCAGCAGGGCCGCAAAACGCGGAGGGAAGCCTGCACCTGTCCCTACTGCAAGGAGGGAGAGGGCAGGTGAGGCTGTGCCGCCAGGAGCGCCCCATCCGCCCCCAAGGGCCTCGTTTCATGGGGTTATTTGGGTTGGGAAGGGTCCCTCAGATCGTCAGCTCCAGCTGTTCCCCCAGCCCTGGCAAGGCCACCCGTGTCCCCAAGTGCCACATGCACGTGGCCTTCTGGCTCCCCCAGGTCCTTTCCCAGCTTTGCAGCCCCAATTCCCCGTGTCCCATGGGGCTGTTGTCAGCCAAGGACAGGACCTGGCTCTCCCCAAACCCATCAGTCCCACAGGTCTGATCCTAGTCCAGCAGCTCCACCCCCGTATCCCTTGAAATTCCCCCAGGTTTAACCTTTCCCTTCCCGCAGGAGCTCTGGGGATCCAGGCAAGAAGAAGCAGCACATCTGCCACGTGCCGGGCTGTGGGAAGGTGTACGGCAAGACGTCTCACCTGCGGGCGCACCTGCGGTGGCACACGGGGGAGAGGCCCTTCATCTGCACCTGGGTGCTGTGCGGGAAGCGCTTCACCCGCTCCGACGAGCTGCAGCGGCACAAGCGCACGCACACAGGTGGGCCGGGGGGCTCCAGGGGGCTCTGGGCTGGCTGCTCTGGCTCGTGGGGCAGCCTCAGGGATCTGTGGAGCTGAAATTGCCGTGTTGGCCTTGAGCTCTTGGGGCTGAGAGCCCCTCCAGAGCCTGAGCATTCTCACAGGGAGGAACTTTTTCTCAAGGTCTCAGCCTTTTCCCAAAATTTCAACATCCTGGGGTGTTGGCTTTGATCTCTTGGGGCTGAGAGCTCCTCCAAAGCCTGAGCATTCTTGTGGGGAGGAATCTTTTCCCAAAATTCGAGCATCCTGCAGCGTTGTCCTTCATGTCTTCGCTCCGGGGCCTGACCCCTCTCTCAGAGGGCAGGACCCCCTCCCCAATCCCAGCCTTTTCCCAAAATTCCAACCTCCTGCAGCGTTGTCCTTCATGTCTTCGCTCCGGGGCCTGACCCCCCCTCTCAGAGGGCAGGACCCCCTCCCCAGTCCCAGCCTTCTCCCCTCCGTCCCTCACGGCACTGTCCCTCCCCGCAGGAGAGAAGAAGTTTGCCTGCCCGGAGTGCCCCAAACGCTTCATGCGCAGCGACCACCTCTCCAAGCACATCAAGACCCACCAGAACAAGAAGGGAGGCGCCGCCAGCGTGGCCATGAACGTCTCGGCCGTCCCCATGGACACGGCGGCCTCGGCCGAGGGCAACGGCGGCGCCACGCCCTCGGCGCTGATCGCCACCAACATGGTGGCCATGGAGGCCATCTGCCCCGAGGGCATCGCCCGCCTGGCCAGCAGCGGCATCAACGTCATGCAGGTGGCCGACCTGCAGTCCATCAACATCAGCGGCAACGGCTTCTGAGGCTTCTGAGCGGCACCTCCAGCACTGCCCGGCCGCCTCCTCCACCTGAAGGCCAGAGCTATATATATATTTTTTTTAAATTTTGGCTTGATTTCCCCCCCCTTTTTTTGTCCCTTTTTCCTCCCCTCCTCCTGCCTCTCCCCCCAACCCGAGGTCCCTTGGCGTCATCATGCCTTGGTCCTTTTAGCAAAAAAAACAAAAAAAAGCAAACAAAAAAAAGAACCCAACGACAGAAATACCAACAAAACAATACAAAAAAAAAAAAAAAAACCAAACACAAAAAAAACAAAAAAGAAAAAAAAAAAAAAAAAAAAAAAAAAAGAAGAGAAAAGATTCTATATTATTATTATATATATAAAAATATAAAATGTGTTCGTTTGAGAGAGGAGAGATGTTGCTGTGACCATGGCGTGGTCCCTTTGATGCCTTATCCTGGAGCAGGTCGGCCCCTCTGGGGCGCGCCGGGCGAGCCCGAGCTCCCCTTCCCTCCCCGACCCCCTTTCCCACCAGAGCCCCTGACCCCGCCCGGGCTGTCGGTGCTTTGCTTTGAGGTGACTCTGTAATTCCTTTGGCATTCTCGGGGGGAGATCCCGCTGGATGTTTCACCCTTGGACTCCCACTGCCCTCCCCTGCCTTGGCAGGTGTTGTTTTTATTTTTTTTTCTCGGATCTTGGTTTTTTCCAGTCGTTTTCTTGGCAAGGCTCCCTGTCCCGTGGGAGTGGAGTTGCTCCATGGGAAGGTCGTGGACAGAGGGGCTGGGACGCAGCCTTGGGGGGACAACTGGAGCCTCCTCGGGGGAGAAAAGTTGATTTTTTTTATTACAGCCAGCATTGGAATTAATAATAATTATAGTAATAATCGGGAAAAAGGAGCATCTGCGGAGCTCAGCCGGTCTGGAGCGAGGGGGAAGCACCGCAGGGACACGAGGGACACTCGAGGGTTTTGTTGTGGCACCGCTGGAGGTGGCTCCTGACAAAAAAAAAGGGAGCTGGAAACAGGGACAGTTTGGAGAAAAATCCCCAAAAAGGGTTTTGCAGGATCCTGCTCCTCCCGCCGGGGGAGGGCTCGGTCCTTTCCGTTCTTCCTCCCACACCCTCCTCTTCCTGCCCCAGCCCCGTCCCGGCTGCCCTGCCCGGGCTCGTCCCCAGCGGGGCTGTGGGTGCAGGGGTGGATCCCCAAAAGGAAATCTGGGCTTGTTCCCAGCAGCAGCTCTGGGGCGAGCCCAGCAGGGCCTGAGCGGGGCAGGGGCCCAGGAGGGGACCCACAACTTCCCTGCTCCTGTTTTGGGCTCGGGGCAGAGGGGAGCCCCCGGCATGGGAGCTGGTCCATGAATCCCACCTGCCCGGGCCATCCATCCCCACCTGCCCCGGGCTGTTCTCACCTGCCCGGGCCATCCATCCCCACCTGCCCGGGCCATCCATCCCCACCTGCCCCGGGCTGTTCTCACCTGCCCCGGGCTGTTCTCACCTGCCCGGGCCATCCATCCCCACCTGCCCGGGCCATCCATCCCCACCTGCCCCGCGCTGTTGTCGCCTGTCCCCCCAGGGCAGGTGCACAGCAGCCACCCCACGCCCCCTCGGTGCTTCCCAGCCCGGCCCGAGTCCCGCTGCCCACGGTTGTCCCGGGAGAAGCTCCAGCCGTGCCAGGAGCCCGGGGAGGAGCCGCGGTCCCTCGGGACAGCAGGGGCTGCCCCATCTCCATCCCGAGCTTCGCTCCGCTCGCTCGGCAGCTCCAGGAGCCGGCGGGAAGCAGGAATCTTGTTTTGATTTGGGGTTGGTTTTTTTTTGTAAAAAACACGCAAAAAAAGGAAAGGCAGCAGAAGCTCCCCGGGGAGGGGGCGCAGGGCCCGGCCCCCCCCAGCCCCCCCCGGCTCTCTCTCTTGATATCTATTTTTGCATTTGTATATTTTTATATAGGAAACTTTAAGCATTTGTATTTTAATAACCCTGTGAAGCACTATGAGCTCCCCCCGACCCCCCCAGCCCGAAATCCACAAAGGATTGGGACAAACAACAGGAGGTTTCTTAATTTAATGGTCAATTTGGTGATTTTACCCCCACCCCGACGCCCCTCGAGCCCAGCTCTGTCCCGGAGGGGATCGGGTGCCAAAGCCCAGCCCGGCTCGGGCGCTGGGATGTCCCGGGTGGGGTCCCCGGTGTCCCCTCCCTCCCCGTGGACTGTCCCCAAGGAGCTCGGCTTTCCTATGGAAAGGGACCCCAGGGAGGGAGGGGGCCCCAGGGACCCCCGGGGGGCTCTCTCAGAGCCTGGGCTGCTCCCCTGCGGTTTTTGGGGGGATCAGAGCATTTCGGGGGGGGGAGTCCACACCACCAGCGCTGCTCCCAGTGCCGGGGGGTGGGGGGCAGCTGGATCCCACCGCCCCCATTTTGGCTCTGTTGGCACCGGGGTCCCCTCCCGGCTCCCGGCACCCCAAAGCCCCCAGCAGCCCCCAGACCCCCCCAGCCATTCCCGGGACACAAAACACAAACGTGCCTTGACAAGGGGGTGTCAGGCTGGGGTGAGCCCCCCCCTGCTCCGCTCCCACGCCCCTCAGAGGGGCTGGGGGGCTCTGGGGGCTGCCCCCTCCCCCAGCTTTAATCCACTGTCACCCCTTCATTCCGGGGGGCCGGGGCCGGTTCTCTATGCAGCGGGGGGGTCCTGGGGGGTCCAGCCCCCCAAACTGGCAATAATTCTCTCCCTGTTTGATCTCGTCCCATCTCTGTTGTTTTAATTTGGGGAAGGGGAGGGGCGGGGGGGTTGGTTTTCACAAATCCGGTGGCTGATGTCATAAACCTCCCCCCCAAAAGCCGATTTTTTTGGGGGGGAGGGGGTGGTGGATGATTTTTTTTTTTGGGTCCCAAAGTGCTATTTTTTTGTACAAAAAGACTTAGATGAAACTGTTAGTTTTGGGGGGCTCCTTTGTAAATGGGGAACGACGAGTTCTTTTTGTAATAAACACGAGTCGCTGGCGTTGTCTGGAAGTCTGAGGGGGGGTCCCTTGGTGGGCACGGCCGGTTTTGGGGGGTGGCAGGGGGTACAGGGGACACTGGGCTCCGTTTGGGTGATGCAGGGCAGGGGGCCAGGCCTGGCTGCCCGCCCCCCAGACACCCTGGCTCTCTCCTCCCTGATGCGGGGGCAGCACCTTCCTCCTCCTCCTTCTCCTTTTCTTCCTCCTCCTCCTCCTCCTCCTGCTGCTCCTGCTCCTGCTGCTCCCGCTCGCTCCTCTTCCCACCGGCCCCGCGGAGGCTCCCATGGGGCGCCCAGGTGGGTGCTGGGGGGCTCAGCCGGGGCTGGGGGTCCCTTCTGGGGGTTCAGAGCCCCCCCTGGTGCGAGGTGTCCCCCGGCAGGTCCCCAGAACCTGACCTGCGTGTCCTACAAGCACCCGAGCGTGCGGGGCGCGCTGGGGGACGCGGGGGGGGCGGCGGCCGGAGCCGTGCGCTGCCCCCCCGGGCAGTGCTGCGTGGGCATCTGGAACCGCAGCCACGCTCTGGTGCAGGGTGAGACCCCCGGGACCCCGGCCCGGGCAGGGGAAAGGGGAGACCCCCGGGATCCACAGCTCTGGGCAGGGTGAGACCCCCGGGACCCCCGGCTTGGGCAGGGGGAAAGGTGGCTGCGCTTTGAGCCTGCTCCGGGAGGGGTTGGAGGGGCAGAAGGGGATGGGGGAGGCTGGAGGGGTTGCTCCTGCCCCAGGGGGGGATTTGGGGTAGGATGGAGAGCCTGGTCCTGCCCCAGGAGGGGATTTGAAGGGATGGAAGGGGCTGGGGCAGGACCGAGGGCTTTGGTGCTGCCCTGGGGGGGTCTTGGGGAGGCAAAAGGGGTCCGGCCCGGGCCGGGGGGGGCAGGAGCGGGGGCTGCTCCGGGCCGGGGGCATTGGGGAGGTTCTGGTCCCTCCCCAGCGGCTCCCTTGGCCTTGGCCTTGAGCAGCGGCTGCGGCGGCGCTGGGGAGGAGCCGCTGGGGGGACCCGCACGGGGGTCCCACCTGCCCCCCGCCCCGCACGGGGGTCCCACGGGGGTCCCACCTGTCCCTTGCCCCGCACGGGGGTCCCACCTGTCCCCTGTCCCGGGTGACCGTGCCGCTGTCCCCAGGCTGCTGGGGGGGGCCGGGGGGACGCCTGTCCCTCGGCCACCTGCGCCCCCAGCCCCGCGGGCCACCCGGGCAGCTCCGTGCTGCTGTGCCTGTGCCACGGCCACCTCTGCAACGGCAACGCCACCGGCACCGCGGCGACCACCGGCGGGCTGGGGGGAGCCCGCCAGGGCCCAGGTACGGGGCTGGGGGGTGCTGGGGGGCACTCGGGGCTGGGGACACACAGGGGACCACGGGGCACCCCGCCACCTTCGGGGGACCCACGGGGGATCCTGAGACCTTCAGGGGACCCACGGGGGCACCTGGCACCTTCAGGGGACCACGGGGCACCCCGCCACCTTCGGGGGACCCACGGGGGATCCTGAGACCTTCAGGGGACCCACGGGGGCACCTGGCACCTTCAGGGGACCCACGGGGGATCCTGAGACCTTCAGGGGACCCACGGGGGCACCTGGCACCTTCAGGGGACCCACGGGGCACCCCGGCACCTTCGGGGGACCCATGGCGGGGTGGGGGGGGTGTTGCCGCCGCTGGGGCCGCGGCGTCCCGGCTCGAGCACGGCTCGGTGGCAGCAGCCCTGCCCCACGGACCGAGCACACGCACACACCAATGTGCTGGACGGGGAAATGGCGTTTACCAGCGGCGGAACAGGGTGATTTGTAACAGGGGGTAACGGTACGGTACCGGCAACAGGAGAAGGGTTCTGCCTGAGCGTAACATCGCGATATCTTGAGCGTGACATCGCGATATCTCCCCGCAGGGGGATCCGTGGGGGAGCCTGGGGTTCTGAGGGCGCTGTAGGGGCAGCTGCAGGGTCCCCTAAAGCTGCAGGGTCCCCTAAAGCTGCAGGGTCCCCCAAAGTGTCCCCCACCACCACCCCGGACACCCGGGGGTCGAGGGGCTTTGTGTCACCTCGGTCTCTGTCCCCAGTGCCCGGCCGGGGCGGGTCCTCGGGGACCCTGTGGCTGCTGGGTGCCAGCCCCCTCCTCATCCTCCTCATCTGTCTCGGTGTCCTCGGTAGGGACGGGGACACGGGGGGACCCCCGGGCACAGCCAGCCCCTACCCCATGTCCCCTGGGTGTCCCCAAAGGCCACATCTCTGGTGTTCCCAGAGTGGGTGAAGGTGGGGGTGACTCCAGGTGTGGTGTCCCTGGGGCGGGGGGTCCCCGGTGTCCTTGTGACTCCCTTGGGGGGGGGTGTCCCGGGTGCGGTGTCCCGTGTGCGGTGTCCCGGGTGGGGTGTCCCGGGTGCGGTGTCCCGGGAGGGGTGTCCCGGGAGGGGTGTCCCGGGTGCGGTGTCCCCCGGGGACCCCGGGATGCCACATTCCCCACATCCCCTGCCCGGCGAGGCGACGGGGGGCTGTTGGTCCCTGGTGCCCCCAGGTGCCGTGTCCCTGATTTGGGGGGTTCCTGTGGGGGGGTCCCCGGATCGGGGTGTCCCTGGTGTCCCCCATCCAGGGCTGCGCTGGACGAGGGCCCGCACGGGGCAGCCACCGCGGGGGGGGGCGCAGAATCGGGGTCCCCCCGCCGGAGCCCCCCAGCCCGGACCTGCCTGCGCTGCGCTTCCTGCAGGTGCGGGGCACCCCGGGGCGGGGGACACCCATAGAGGGACACCCACGGGGCGGGGGACACCCACGGGGTGAGGGACACCCATAGAGGGACACCCATGGCGTGAGTGACACCCATGGGCCAAAGGACACCCAACGGGGCAGGGCACACCCAACGGGGGCACCCAAGTGGGAGGGCAGGGAAGGAGGTGATGCTGGGAGGGGGCACCCACATGGGGAGGGGATGTGGAGACACCCATGGCAGAGGGGGCATCAGTCCGGGGGGCACACAGCGCTGAGGGACCCCCAGAGGTGGTCCCCGTGTGGGGGTGCCGGGGTGCTGGGCCCGCCCGGTGCCAGCCGCGTCCCCCGTGCGTGTCCCCGCCGCGGGGCAGGTGCTGCAGTCCGGGCGCTTCTCGGCCGTGTGGCGGGGCACGCTGCGCCAGCGGCCCGTGGCCATCAAGGCGTTCGCGGCCGGGGCCCGCCGGAGGTTCGCGGCCGAACGCGCCGTGCACTCGCTGCCGCTGATGGAGCACGAGAACGTGGCCAGGCTGCTGCACACCCGGGCGGCCGCGCCCCGGGCCCGCGGGGGGCTCCTGGTGCTGCAGCTCTACCCGGCCGTGCGTCACCCCGGGGGCTGGGGGGGCTGGGGAGGGGGTTTGGGGGGTACTGGGGCAGGATAACAGGATGTTGCGGGGCTCGGGAGATATGGGGGGCAACAGGGGTGGTGTAACAGGAGTTTGGGGGGCTTGGGGGGTACTGGGCCGGGGGGGGATAACAGGAGTTTGGGGGGCTCGAGGGGTACTGGAGTAGTGGGGGCTCGGGGGCCTCGGTTGTAACGGGGGTTTGGGGGGCTCAGGGTGTGCAAGGCATTGAGGGGGCTCGGGGGTGCGTGGGACGGTTGGGGAGCACAGCGGTGGGGATGGGGGCCCGGTGGGGGGACATGTGCGGGAGATTCTGGGGGCGTCCCACGTCCCCTCCCGTGTCCTTCGCTGTCCCCAGGGCTCCCTGCGCCACTTCCTGGGGCAGCACGTGGGCACCTGGGCGGGCAGCGTGCGCCTGGCGCTGTCCCTGGCCCGCGGGCTGGCCTTCCTGCACCAGGAGCTGTGGCGTGACGGTGAGGGTGGCACCCCTGCTGTCCCCTGTCCCCCTGCCCGGGGCTCCCCTGCACTGTCCCACTCTGGGCTCTGCTCTGGGTTCCCCCTGCCCCGTCCCTGCCCCGTCCCCCCGTGACCCCCGGTGTCCCCAGGGCTGTACAAGCCCAGCGTGGTGCACCGGGACCTGAGCAGCCAGAACGTGCTGGTGCGGGAGGACGGCACCTGCGCCATCGGCGACTTCGGGCTGGCGCTGGCGCTGCCACCGCGTGCCCAGGACAGCGCCGGGAGCCGGCACAGCGTGGCCATCCGCAAGGTGACAGGGGGGACAGGGATGGGATGGGATGGGATGGGATGGGATGGGATAGGATGGGATGGGATGGGATGGGATGGGATGGGGAGGTGACAGCCCTGGGTTGGGGATGGCACGCACCCTAGATGTCACTGGCAGTGTGGGCTGTGGCTGCCAGCTGAGCCCGTCCCTGGCCCTGGTGGCCCTGGTGGCCCTGGTGGCCCCAGCAGCCCCGGTGGCTCCGGTGGCCCCAGCAGCCCCGGTGGCCCCGAGCCCCATGCTCAGGGCCCGGTGTGGCGCAGGCGGGCACCCAGCGGTACCTGGCACCCGAGATCCTGGACGAGAGCCTGGACCTGCGGGCCTGGGGCCGGGCGCTGCGCCAGGCCGACGTCTACGCGCTGGGGCTGCTGCTCTGGGAGATCCTGTCCCGCTGCCAGGCCCTGAGCCCCGGTGAGCCCCGCGCTGCCCCCGCGCTGCCCGCGGCCCCCCGGCCCCGCTGACCCCTCTGACCCCTCTGGCCGCCCCGTCCCGCCCCGCAGGAGCCCCGGTGCCGCCGTTCCGCCTGGCCTACGAGGCCGAGCTGGGCTCCAGCCCCAGCGGGGCTCAGCTGCGCCGCTTGGCCGCGGACGAGAGGCGGCGGCCGCTCATCCCCCCGGCCTGGCACCGCACCCCGCAGGTCAGAGCCCCGCGACCCCGGGCCCCCCCCGGGTGGGCGTGGGCAGGGGTGACCCCCGGGGGGACAGGGGGTCCGAGGGGGGGTCCCAGCCTGGGTGCCCGGGGATGCTGAGGGTGCCCGGGGGGCCGTGCCCGTGCTTTGGGTGTCACCCGGGGGCTCTCAGGGGGGTGCGGGGTGGTTCAGGACACCCGAGGGGGGTCCCAGGGGTGTTTGGGGGGGGTCCCTGCCCTGGGGTCCCCTCCCCGCTGGAGCGATGGTGCCGAGGGCACCGGGGGCTGTCCCCCTTCGGGGGTGACATCCCCGGGTGACATCCCCGGGTGACCCGGGGTCGTTGGGGTCCCACAGGCCGGGGGGGCTCTGCCGGAGCTGCTGGAGGATTGCTGGGACCCGGACCCCGAGGCGCGGCTCTCGGCCGAGCGGGCGCTGCAGCGGCTCCAGCGCTTGGCCGCGGGGCCCGCACCGGCCCCGGGGGACCCCGGCCCGGGGGCCGCCCCCCGCCAGGTGCGTGCGGGGACACTGAGGCACGGGCAGGGCACGGGGACACCGGGAACGGGGCGGGAGGGGGCAGGACGAGACTCCGCCCCTGGGAGGAGCCCGAGCCCAGCCCCGCCCCTGGTGAAGCCCCGCCCTTCTTCCTTCCGGGAGGGGCCGCGGCCGGAGCCAAGGTGGGAGCGAAGTCCCAGGACCCCCCCCCGCACCCCGCACCCCAAATCCCCCCCGCACCCCAAACCCTCCGACTCCCCCGCAGCCCCCCCGCCGCCCGGCCCCATCCAGTCCCGGGGGCGCCCCCCAAACCCCTGACTCAGTTTCCCCTGGGTGCCGGCGGGGTTCGGGGGCTCCCCGCTCACCGCCCGTGCCCCCCCTCAGGTCCTGGAGTCTCCCCCCATGTGGAACCCTGGTGCAGGTACAGGGGGACACCCCAAACTGGGGGCGCTGCCTTGACCCCTCCGGGGTCAGACTCCCCCCTCAATCTCCTCCTTTTCCCCCCCAGGACAGCCGCCCCCCCCCAACCCCGCGTACCCCCCGAACCCCACGTACCCCCCCCAGGTCCCACCCCCCAACCCCGTGTACCCCCCGCCCGCGGCGCCCCCCAACCCGCTGGGGGGGCCGGGGCAGCCCCCGTACCCCGCTGGGCCCCCCCCGTACCCCCCGGGGCCGCCTCTGGCCCCCTCGGGTCCCCCCTTGGGTCCCCCCCTGCCGCAGCCCCCCCACCCGGGGGTGCTCCCGCACCCGGGGGTGCTCCCCTCTCTCCCCCCCGGGCTGGACAAGAAGGCGGCCAAGAAGATGAAGAAGAGGATGAAGAAGGCTCACAAGAGGCACAAGGTGGGGGGGACCCGGGGGGGATGCACGGGGGGTCACCCCCAGACCCCTCGGTGCAGGGCTCATGGCTCTGCTGTCCCCCCTAGCGCTCTTCGTCCTCGTCCTCCTCCTCCTCGTCCAGCAGCTCCGACTGAGGCACCCCCAGGACCCCCCAGGACTCTCCAGAATCACCTGGGACCCGCCAGGACCTCCTGGAACCTCTGGGACCACCAGGAACCGCCTGGGACCACTTGGGGACCCCCATCCTGTCCCCATGTCCCCCATCCCCTGCTGCCGAGGGGGTCCCGGGGTGTCCCCGCTGTCCCCCAATAAAGCTCTGGGACACCCCAATGTGCGTCAGCGTCTCCTTCGGGCCGAGGGGGGCTGGGCTTGGGGGGGTCACAAACCCCAATGCTCCCAGGGAGGGGGGGCTGCCTGTGCCCCCTGTGCCCCCTGTGCCCCTATTGCTCCCAGCCCTTCCTATTGCCCCCCAGTTGCCCCATGTCTCCCATACACAATTCCATCACACCTTTATTCGCTCACCTTTACCCTCATTTCCCCCAGAGCTGCCCCAGTGCCCCCATTACTCCCTCATTGCCCCCTATTGCCCCCCCAGTGTCCCCCAGTTCTCCCCCAGCGCCCCCAGTCCGCTCCCGGACCTCCCCGCCGCCAGGGGGCGCTGTGTGGGGTGGCGGCCGCTCCGTCCCGCCCCGCACGCGCGGTGCGTTTCCGGGTCGGGGCGGGTGTAAATCGGGCCGCGCCCGCCGCCCCCTCCCAGACCCGCGGCCGCCGCAGTCGGAGCAGCCGCGCCCGCGCCGCCGCCGCCGCCATCCCGCGCGCCCGCCCGCCGCGCTCCCTCCCCGCCTCCCCCCCCCTCCCTCCCGCCCTCCCTCCTCCCGCTCCGCCCGGAGCGCCCTTCGCCCAACGCCGTTACCGGCGCCGACACAGGTAGGCCCGACCCCCTGCCCCCCCCCCCCCCCATCGCCCCCCCACCGCCGCCCCCCGGCCCTCCCCGCGGGCCCCCCGCGCCCCCCCCGGCCGCCATCCGGGTCCGATCCCCCCCGGGCCGGGCTCTCAGCGCGGCCCCCCCGCCGCCCCCCCGCCGGCCGCGCCCTCACGGCGCCCGCGGCCTGCGCGGCCTGTGCGGCCTGTGCGGCCCGCGCGCCCCGCGCCGCCGGCCGGGGGCACAAACGGCCCCGGGGGGCTCGGGGGCCGCCGCTGCCGCCTCCCGCCGCCCCCCCCGGCTCCCACCCCCGCCGCAACCGGGCCGGGGGGGTTCGGGGCGCCGCGTGCGTCACATGGCGCCGCCGCCCCCCGCCCGGGCTGGCTGCGGGGGGGCCCCGAGGGGCGTAGGGAGATTTTTTTTTTTTTTCTTCTACTCCGCTTTTTTGGAGTTTGATTTTTTGATTTTTTTTTTTTTTTTTTTTTTTTTTTTTTTTTTTTTTTTTTTTTTTTTTTGTTCTATGCTAGTAGTTTTTCTTTTCCCGCCTGGGCCCGGTTTTTCCGCCATCCCGCGCTGTTGTTTTCCCCCCGCCGGAGCGGGAAGAGGGCGTACGGACGGGCCCGCGCGGGGCCGCCGCCCCCCCGGGGCATCCGGGAGCTTCCCCCCGGGCCTGCCCGGAGCCGAACGGTGATACCCGGTCTAGAGTGGGTTCGGAGCCCCGGGCCGGTGCCTCCCGACCCGGGATCCCCCTCACCCGCCTTGTGATCGGGCCCCTCCGGGGGCTCCATCGCGACTCGGGGTCGCTCCGGGACAGCCGCTCCGCTCCCCCCGGCCCAGCTCGGAGCCGGGACCCCCGGCCCGGTTCCCCCCCCACGTCCCTCCCGCAGGGCTGAGCTGGCTCCGGTGCCGCGTCCCCGCCTCAGGGACGGGCGCGTTTCAGAACCGCGGCCCCGGCTTTGGGACTCAGCTCCCGGGGACGGCGGGATCCGGCGCGGCGCCGAGCTCGGGGAAGTTTCCCTGCGGAAGGGCCTCACCGGGAGCCCGGCCCGGGCCCGCCTCACCCCCGGCGGGGCCGCTCGGCCCCTTTTGTCCCCGGGACGGGCTCGGGGCCCGTCCTGCCCTCGCCCCGCTGCCGGGGCTGCGATCCCGGGCTCCACTCCCCGGACCGGGTTGGTTGCCGGGGGGAGGCCGGACCGGGCTCATGGAGGCCGCGGCAGAGCCTCCGGTGCCAGCGAGGCAGCGCGGCCCCGGGCCTGCCTCGGCCGTGGTTAAACTTTGATGGGGCACAAGCGGGGGCCGAAATGGGAGTTTATTTACCGGATTCCTATGAAAAGCTCGGCTGAGGCCGGGCGGGCTGTTTTGCAACGCTGCCGACTCAGGTGGTTTGAAACCTGATCGTGCGCTCATGTGGCCTTATCTGGGTCTGAGGGAATCGCCTCGGAACCTGCTCCGAGGGGCCCCGCGCGGGCTCGGGAACGCCGATGCCGTTTATTTTCTCCACAATCCCGGCTGCCCAGAGGGCAAAACCTCCGCGACTGGGGTGCCCGCTCCCATCGGGCAGCTGCAGGAAGACTTGGGCTGGGAAAAGCGTGGGGCTCGCAGGGAGTGGTGGCTTCCCCGGACCTGTAGGGACCACGATTAGTCCTCAGTGCCCCCTCGGCATCCCTGGTTGTGTCCAGGAACCGTTTGTGTCCCCAGTGCTACCGGGGGTCCCCCTGAGGTATTCAGCTGTCCCTCAGAGAAGGCCCTGCAAGGTGTAGGGCTGGGACGAGGCAGGGGCTGAGCAGCACCCTCATGACCCCAAGAGTTGCTGGATCCAGGTGGGATTGGGCCAGTTCAGCACTGAACATTCATAGGAATGGAGCCAAACCACCACGGATCATCCCAACACTTCAGGGGGCGATTTGAGGGTTGAGGCAGCACAGGGAGGCTGGAATCCTGCCTGGACAGGCTGGGGGGATTGGCAGAGCCCCTCAGGTAACAGCCCCCCACTGACGCAGCCCCTCTCCCCCCAGCCGAGGCCCGAGCGCTGCCGCAGCCTGAGCCGACCCCGCGCTGCCCACCATGGACACCGGAGTCATCGAAGGGGGTCTCAATGTCACGCTCACCATCCGGCTACTCATGCACGGCAAGGTTCGTGTCCCCAGCCCCCTGCCTGGAGCCCTGGCCTGGCACAGGGTGGGCTGGGAGCTTCCGTGGGGTCTCCTGGAGCTGCTGTGGGGCCAGGAACGTGCTGCTGGTGTCTGGGCAGATCCTGGGGTGCAGCCAGCAAAGGAAATCATTATTGGGGTGGAGCAGAACGTCTCGATGGGAGTTAAGGTGGGAACAAGATCAGCACAATTGTGATAAACCCCAGTTATCTGAGGGGCAGAGCTCAAGTGCTCCGGAGCTTGTTTTGACTGTGAAAAGAGCTGAGTTTAGGCTTGGGGCTCCAGGAGTTTTTAAAATGCTGACTAACGGTGCTTTTGTTTCCATCCCAGGAGGTGGGAAGCATCATTGGGAAGGTAAGTGAGGAACAAACTCCCCTAGCCCTCCCTTTCCCCTTCTCCCCGTCCCCCTCCCTCCCTGCCTGCCACCGCGGCGCTGACGCCTCTCTCCCTTCTCTGTTCCCTCACAGAAAGGGGAGTCCGTGAAGAAGATGCGTGAGGAGGTGAGTGTGGGGAGCGGGGCAGGATCAGGATGGCGGGGAGCGGGGCAGGATCAGGATGGCGAGGAGCCGGCTCAGGACGGCAGGGAGCGGGGCAGGATGGCGGGCCTGGCGCGGGCTCCGCAGGCAGCGCGGCGGCGGCATGGCGCGGGGAATGCCGGGAGCTGTGGGCAGGCGCGGCAGGAAGCCGAGGAGGAGAAGATGGCTGCCCGAGCCGAGGGAGGGGAGGAGGAGGAGGAGGAGGGAGGGCTCTGTCCCCGGCGGGGGATCCGCAGGAATCCCGGAGCACTGAGGTGGCGTTTGCCTCCCTGCAGAGCGGAGCTCGCATCAACATCTCGGAAGGGAACTGCCCCGAGCGGATCATCACCCTGGCGGGACCCACCAACGCCATCTTCAAAGCTTTTGCGATGATCATTGACAAACTGGAAGAGGTGTGTCCGTGGCCCCCTGCAGTCGCTGCTCTGGTTGTCCTTTCTCTCTGGCAGAGCTGACCCCGGGACAGGCCCCGGGGGCCCAGGGCCGCTGTTCCGCACGGGCAGCCGGCGTCTCCCTGCCTGGCCCCGATCTTTGTCCAGTGCTGTGCTGGGGCAAGGTCCAGGCACTGCTGGAGCTGGGGCCCCACGGGGACTTCCTGCCCACAGTGTGGGGCAGAGCAGGGCTTGGAATCCCCCTGACTCTGCTGGTGCTGGTGTCACTTCCCCCCAGCACACCCCAGGGCTCAACTCCCCCCAGCCCTGCCAAGGAGGAAATGGGGCTGCAGCTGTGTGGGGCTGGAGGAGCTGCATCGTGTCCCTGGTCCTGTAAATCAGTGACTTCCAGGGGAGATTTTGCTGCTACATAACCTGGATCTTGCAGGTGTTAGAGCCTGCTCTCCGAGCTGTGGTGTTGATACTTCTGCATTGGAGGTAGCAGGAGTTGGGAGTGCTCCTCACCTGCTGTGGGGCAGAGCTCTGTGGCTCTCACTCTGCCTCTGGGGGTACAAATTGTATTGCCCTTTAGATTTGGGACACTACTCAGGGAGAAACAAGCCTGTGCTGGCAGCTCTGACCCAAACCCCCCTGCCCTCACTGCAGTGTTAAAGGCTGCAGGGCTTGGAGCTGTTTGTGCCGAATGCAGGGAGCCGGAGTCCTCCACGGGCTCTGCAGCGCTCTGGGCACCGGCCTTGGAGCTGAAGCTTTGCTTTTAGTAGGTCAGTTGAGCCCTGGCCTTGTGCCTCCCCTCCCCCTGCCAGCACATGACCGCTGTAATCGGCGCCGGGATTGTTTTTCCCGGAGCTGCTGCCTTGATCCCTGGTGCAGCGGGAGGCTCCGCACTGACCCTGGAGCCGCGGCGTCCCCGAGCCCCCCTGCCCCGTCCTCGTCCCCCTCCAGCGCCGGTTCCTGCTTGGCTGAGGTGGCACCCGGCCTGGGCCGGTGCCTAAACCCATTTCCAGTGAGGCAGCAGAGTTTGGCTGCTGCTTCCCCAAAATACATCTGTGTTTTTTCTGGGCTGCTGAGGAAGTCCTGGGAAAGCCCCGAGGTCACCTTGGCCTTGGCCACCGGTGCCAGCGTCACCTCCCTGTCCCTGTGCCGGGCACGGCCCCAGCGCGTGCCGTCCCAGCGGGGCCGAGCCCTCAACACCTCCTCTTCCTCGCAGGACATCAGCAGCTCCATGACCAACAGCACAGCTGCCAGCCGGCCCCCGGTCACCCTCCGGCTCGTGGTGCCCGCCAGCCAGTGCGGGTCCCTCATTGGCAAAGGAGGCTGCAAGATCAAGGAGATCCGAGAGGTGCGTGCTGCCCAGCCCGGGGGACCCACAGGGGGTTCAGGTGGCCCCAAGGACAAATCCCTGTGTTGTCCCTGCCCTAGGGATGTGGCATCACTGGCAGGTTTTGGTGCTGCCTGTATTTTAGTGCTTGGCACACTGAGACTCAGGCCAGACCCTTCTCTGCCCGCTGCTGTCTCTCACAGCCTGGGTTCCTGCTCCCCCCTTTCCATGGCTCTTGATTGCCCTCTCCCCAGCCTTTCCCAGATTTTGGAGAGGGAGATGGGCTCCGGGCCAGCACTGCCCTTGGCCATGCCATTTAGCACTGGGTGCTCTTGGATTAACTCTGCTGGCATGGAGACTGGCTTGGCTTGGGTTACAGGGACAGGCTGAGGCCAGGTCCCCCTCTGCTGCCTCAGGCTCCTGGTGACCGAATTGTATCCAGCTGGGATTAAAGGACTTTATTTTGGGGGACAGGAGGAGCTGGGGGGGCAGGTTTGGCTCTGTATAACCATGCACGGCGTTCATCGCTGAGGTCTCAGCCCTGCCCAGGGTCTGACGGGCTATTTTTACCCCTCGACTTGGCAGAGCACGGGGGCACAGGTCCAGGTGGCAGGGGACATGCTGCCCAACTCGACTGAGCGAGCCATCACCATCGCTGGGATCCCACAGTCCATCATCGAGTGCGTCAAACAGATCTGCGTCGTCATGCTTGAGGTAGGGCCCCTCCCTGGGCCCGTGCCCGGGGACTCGGGTGCTGCAGGGGATCCCGCTGCCCTTGGAGGGGTGGAAGTGCTGAGGAGGGACAAGAAAGGAGCTGCTGGGGGATAAAGGGATAGCTGGGGATTACAGCCTCATCCAGGTGAGGCTTGGAGCGGCTTAAAGCCAGGGTCGAGCAGGGCCTCGAGAGCAGCTCATGGTGTCACCCACGGCCCTGCCGTGCTGCTGGGTGTCCTCCCTCGGCCCTGTGCCCAGGGTGAGGAACAAGTCGCGCTGCCCTGGCTCACCAGAGGGCCAGCTGGAAGTGCAGAGCAGGACCCCGGGGCTGTGGGGAGGGGGCTGTCGGTGCCAGCGGCCTCGGTGTCTGACCTGTCCTCCCTGCCTGTCACAGTCTCCCCCGAAGGGTGTCACCATCCCGTACCGACCCAAGCCATCCAGCTCTCCCGTCATCTTTGCAGGCGGCCAGGTAAGGCCTCTCCTCTGCTCCTGGGGTGCGGGGTGGGCAGGGAGGGCGGGCAGGGTCGTTGCGAGCTGCCAGCGCGCCCCGGCCGCTCCGCGTGCCCGTCACCCACGCTGTGCCCTCGGCCCCTCCCCTGCTGAGGGACGGCAGCAGGGAACGGAAAACAAACGGCTGATTTGGGAGGAGAGGGTGCTGGAAAACACTCCTGGAATTTACCAGCCAAAAAAAAAATCGGTTTGGCAGCGTGGTGGCGGCAGTGGGGGTTTGAACGGGGCCGAGCTGCCTAACCCAGGCTCTGCCCCCTGCCTCGGGCTGGCTCCAAGGACTCGCTGTGACCTCTGTGGGTGACTGGCCCGGAGGCTGGCGGTTCTCTGCTCTCTGCCACTGGTTCTCGGGGTGCAAAGGCTCAGCCTGTGCTGTGGGTAGGGTTGGGGTGCGCAAAGGCTTCGTCTCTCAGGAGGGGAGGGTGCCAGATAGGAGTAGTGCCAGGTGACTGGGCTTTAGTCCCTCCTGCGCTGAGCTGGGCAGTGGCCCGAGCCCTGCCCCGAGCCACCTTACGGGGGACAGGTGTCCCTTGGGATCCTGTCCCGCTGTAATGGGCCCGGGTGCGGGTCAGCTGCTCCCACCCTGCGCCCCCGGGGCTGCCCCAACGCTCGGAGAGACCATGGCGACAACGCATCCGCTGCCTTCCTGCTGCCAGGGACGCCCCTCGGGGTGGGCAGGGCCTGGCTTTGTCAGTGGGGGCCTCAGTAGGCAGGGAAGGGCTGTAGCTGCCGCCGGCCTCCCCGAGAGCCAGGCCTGACTCTGCTCTGCCCCCTCCCAGCCCCGCCACGCTTGTCGTGGGGACGGACCTGCCGCCGTCCCCTTCCTCCCCGCCCCTGCCCCGCTCCCTGCCTCTTCCTCCCCACCTGAACCCGGTCAGCCCCCCCTCCCGCCTCCCCGACAGCTTCTCCCGCCGCTCTGCTCCCGGGGCAGCGCAAGGCCCACCGGGGCGGGAGCCGGCCGCCTTCCCCGTTAGAGCAGTGAGGAGCAGGCTTCCACAGCCACGCATCTCTTCCCTCCCCTTGCCCCTCTTCTCCCCTTCCTTCCTTCTTTCCGCCCCCGGCCCCGGCCCAGGCCCGCAGCAGCCCCCGGGCCCCGCTCCCGGTGGGCCTTGCGCTCTCTGTCTGCAGCTCAGAGTCACGCGTAGAGCAGGGCGAGCCCTCGATCAGCACTGAGCTAATGTGGATGTTGAGTTTGGTGTTAGCGAAAGGTTTCGGATTGACAGCCCTGGAGACTGAAGTCCTCTAATTTATCCACAGGACAGGTACAGCAGCGGCAGTGCGAGCTACCCCCACACCGCCCCATCCATGTGCCTCAACTCTGACTTGGAGGGACCACCTCAGGAGGTGAGAGGGGAGTTCAGTCTCCACGGCCCGTTCAATCCTTGGCCTCTCTGAGACTGCCAACAAGGGTGGCATCCCTGTCCCCGTCCCCCAAAACCGACAACGGTGGCTTTTTGTGCTGTGGACTCCTGTCCACTGGGAACTGGACTCTGAGCCCACCAACCTCTCCTCACGCAGGCCACCCGGCAGCCACTGCATGGCAACGAACTTGGGCCAATTCCAGCCTGGGCTGCAGTTCTTCCGGTGACCTGGAAGTGAGGCTGTGTACCCCCCTCTCCCCCTCCTCTCCCACCCGCCCCCACCTGCCCGGCCCCCCCAGACCTCCCCGAACCTTAGCCAGCCAGGCCCCAGCCAGTGCCTCGCCCTTCCTGGGTAGCTTCAGGAGGAGTCTGCAGTGTGTGGCTGTCCCCTGTAACCTGGGGACACGGAGTTGTGGCAGGTCAGGCCCTCGCCTCGTTCCCCTCCGAGCACTGGGCCGTGTGAGCAGTGGTAGCCAGCGCCAGCACTGACCTGTAGCTTGCCCGGCGACGTTGTCCTAGGCGTGTGGAGTGACGAGAGGACTCGGAACGGGGCAAAACTTTTTTTTTGGGGATGGGAGGGGAGGCGGGGGAGCTGCCGGGCCGGGGCAGAGAGGGGCCAGGAGCAGCAGCAGGGCCGGCGGGGGCGTTGGATCCTCCCTGCCTGCGCGGGGGCGCAGGGATAGCAGCATTGTCGGACTCACCACACCATAACATCTTCATCAAGATCCCAGCCGTTCTCTTGTTGGTTTTTTATTTTTTTCCTTTTTTTTTTTTTTTTTTTTTTTCCTTATTTTTTGTCTGCCACCTTTTTTTTTGGGGGGGGGACGGCACCGATTCTGCCCACCCCCTCCCCGTACCCGCCACGTCAGGCCAATTCGAGTAACCGCCAGCCTAGAAACTGCTTGTGACAGCATTTATCCGTCCCCGCCTCTCCTGCCCCACTTCCCTCGCCCCGGAGAACTCTCCACCTTGGCTCTCTGACTTCCTGGCTAGTTGAAATCTGTCTGTCCCTGGGTGGCTGTCCGATGGTTGTTAATAGGACTGTTTTCCTCCTTTTGTAGGCCTATACCATTCAAGGACAGTATGCCATTCCACAGCCAGATGTAAGTTTTTATTTACAACTTCTTGTCTTGAAATCCACCCTTTTCCTCCCCCACCTTCCAAAAAATTTTCTCCGTGCTTTCTCCACTCGAGCTGGCTCAGCTTGGGGCTGAATACTCGATCTGATCTGAGCTCCCCAGAACCTCCCCCCCTCCAAAAAAAAACACTCACCCCCCTCAGCTGGCCCTCCTGCAGCCAGCTCCATCCGGCGTCAGATCTCTCCTTGGATCCTCCCCCACTCCTCTCTGGCACTTCCCTCCTCCTTATATTATATTATATTATATTATATTTTTTTTCCAAACCCACCTCTCCCTGGCTTGGCATTTCACACCAGCTCTGGCTTTTCCTTTGCCCCCCCGCCCCCCCCTCAATTTGGCACGAGAACGCCCCCCCCAGCCAGCACACGGTGGCTGTGTCACCGCGGTGGCTCTCCCGGGGCAGGGGACAGCTGGCCCGGCGGGCGGGCGCAGGTGGCAGTCGGGGAGGGGGGCTGGCCCCGGCCCAGCCCGGGAGCGGAGGGGCCATCCCGGCAGCGGCCGGCGCCGTCGGACACCTCCATCCTCTGGCACCCATCCTCATCCCGTAGGGGCTGCTCTCTGCTCCTGGCACCCGTAGGGCAGCGAGGGGGGTCTGGCGCGGGGGTCGGGGGCTCCGCGGCGGCCGGGCTGGCGCGGCAGAGCCGAGCGTGCTCCGTGCCCGGGCCCTGCGCTCCCCGCCGTGCCACGGGCACCTGCTCCCTCCTCCCGCTCCTCTCTGCTTCTGTTCCTGCGCTGCTCCAGCCCTTGCTGCACTGGGGGGTGGGCACAGCCCCCAGCCCGCAGGGGCCGGGCCGGAGGGGCCGGGGCGGGCGCGGGGCCGCGTCCGTGCGGGTGCGCGCGGCGAGTGCTGCCCCCGGCCCCGGGAAATGGCTAACGCCAGCCTCTCTCTCTCTCTCTCTTTCTCCCTCTCCCTGTCTTCCCCTGTCCCTCCTTTAGCTGACCAAGCTGCACCAGTTGGCAATGCAACAGTCACACTTTCCAATGTCTCATGGCAACACTGGATTCAGTGGTATGGAAACTCCTCCTCTCCGTGTGCGTTCGCGCGCGGCCGCAGCCCAGCCCCGCGTGGGGCCGAGCTCACACAAACCTAACCCCAAACGCTGCCCGGGCCCGGCCAGGTAACCTCTGCTCTTGGGACGTGTCTGGGGCCGCAGGGACAGGGCTCTGTCCGTCCGTCCGTCCATCCGCCCACCCACGCTGCTGCCCTCCCTCCCTCCCTGCCTGGTGCCCGCAGCACCCGCTCTCTCCCCTCCGGCTGCTCCAGGCCCACTGCAGGCCGCTGCTGGCTGTACCAAATTCACTGCAGATTTGCTAAAATGGCTGGAAAAAAACCAAGCCACCTAAAAAAAAAAAAAAAAAAAATGAAAATCAAAATTACCCATTTGGGGCTCTAAACTAAACTTGAGACAGCCAAACTCATTGTGACTTGTATCTTAACAGGCGTTGACTCCAGCTCTGCAGAGGTGAAAGGCTATTGGGGTAATGATCCAAACACACCATCTGTAGTTACTCTGTTGTGTATTGATGCTGCCCGGGGTCTCATTCTCCCTGATAGATGCTGCCCGGATGGGGGGAAGGAAAGGGGGTTGAGGGGAGCCCAGAAGGGCTGGAGGTGCAGCCTGGCTCAGCTGCCTGGGCCCTGGAGCACAGCTGGATAGTGGAGAGCAGCAGGACTGGGTGGAGGCTCGGCTGTCCCAGCGAGCCGTGGGCCCCGAGCTGTGACCCCCACACCCAAAAACCACACAGAGGGGAGCAGCCCCTGGCCCAGGAGGTGCTGGAGCTGCCCCAGGAGTCGAGCCCTGGGTGTTGTCCCCCTGCCACAACCCCGGTGTGAGGGTTCGAGGCCACCACCGCTGCTCCCTCTGACAGGGAGCGAGCTGGGGAAGGGGGGAGAGCTGGAAAAGTGTGTTCAGAACGCCCCAGGCACACGAGCTCAGCCCCGTGAGGGGTGTGAGCAGCCTCCCAGCCAGTGCCTGCCTTAGCACAGCCCTGCAGGGCGGCAGGGAGGAGGAGGAGGATGAGGGGAGCTGTGGCCTTTGGAAGCTGGGCCCGGAGTGGGAGTGGGGGCGAGTGCCCGGTGGAGCCCCCCGGTGCCAGCCCCTGCTCTGGGGCTGTCCCGCCGTGACGGAGGGGGCGCAGGGAGAGCCCTGGGGTGCCGGAGGGAGGCAGGGCCGGGGAGCAGCGGGGGCTGCAGAGCCCTCCCAGCCTGCTGTGCCCCCGCCGGCTCGGAGCCCTCCCAGGCACCTGACCCTGGCAGCACTTGGGGTGCTGCACCCCCCGGCCGCCCCCGCCTCACCTGGGCCCCTCTCTCTGTCTCCGAGCAGGTTTGGATGCCTCTGCCCAAACCACCTCCCATGAACTCACCATTCCAAACGATGTGAGTATCCCGGGCCTTGCGCTGGGGGGTGGCTGCCCCCAGGCTCTGTCCCCTCTCAGGGGCCCTGGGCTCACTGTCCGTGCCTTTGAGGCTGTGCTGGGCTCGTGGCTGCGTCCCAAACCCCCTCCTCAGGCTGCTCTGGCTGCCGCCACGTCCCTTGTCCCCATTCCAGTGATCTTCAAGGCAAAAAAGCCTTTTTTCAATCCCTTAACTCCCTCTTTTCCAACTCACACCCCATTCCCAGGAATCCCATAATCCTGGAGCTGTCGAGGTTGGAGGAGGCCTTCAAGGCCACCCAGTCCAGCTGTCCCCCACCACTGACCTGTGTCCCCAAGGTCATGTCCCCATGTCCCCAAGGGGATGTCCCCAGGGGCCACATCCTCACCATTCCTTTTGGACACCTCCAAGGACGGTGTCGTGCCCCCCTGCCCTGGGCGGCCTGTGGGGCCGGGACAGCCCTTTCCCGGCAGGAGTTTGCCCAGTGTCCCCCCGGAGGTGGCAGGGCAGGATGAGGCCGAGCTGACCCGGTTTGCTGTCCCTCCCCAGCTGATTGGCTGCATCATCGGGCGTCAGGGCGCCAAGATCAACGAGATCCGCCAGATGTCCGGGGCTCAGATCAAGATTGCCAACCCCGTGGAAGGCTCTACTGACAGGCAGGTGACCATAACTGGATCTGCAGCGAGCATCAGCCTGGCCCAGTATCTAATCAATGTCAGGTGAGTCCCGCTGCTCTTGCCGTGCCCTCCCTCCCTCCCTGCCCGTGCCCCGCATGAGGGCAACGCCTCTCCCTCCCTGTCCCCTGCCCTGCCTGCTGTCCCCTCCCCGCTCCCCCAGGGGTGCTGCAGGGTGAGGAAGGGGCTGGGGGGAGCCTGGCTCTGCTGTGCCACCCTCAGGGGTGCCCGGAGGGGCTGCCCAGCCCTGTCCCTGCCGCCGTCCCAGAGCTGCTGGTGCTGCTGGCAGCGCCTGCTCCGCTCTGGGCTGTCCTGTTGGTGTCCCCTGTCCCTGCTCCCTGCCCGGAGCTGGCAGTGGCATCTCCCGCCTGTTGGGCTTGGGGCTCCCTGGGCTGTGTCCCTGCTCCCTCAGCAGCAGCTGCTGCTGGAGGTTCCTCTGCACTGTGGCTCCTTCCTGGGGGATCCTCTGGGGGGTGTGGGGGTCCCGTGTGCAGCTGGGCCAGGCCTGGCAGCGCCTTCCCTTCCTCCCTCCCTCCTTCCCTCCCTCCTCCTCCTCCCCAGCTCGGCTCCTGCGCCGTTTTCGCTGTTTGTCCTGTGCTTTTTTTTCGCATTTTGTGCTGTTCCTTCCCTCCCACCCACACCCGTGTTTTGTTTTTTTTTTTTTTCCTTTTTTATTTTTCTTTTTTTTCTTTTTTTTTGTTGTTGTTTTTCCTTTTCTCCTCTGTTACAGTTTAGAAAGCGCTAAACCCTCCTCCCAGGCAGCCTCCGTCACGATCCCTGACCACCTCAGCATCAACCTCTCTCAACCCTCCACCCCTTCTTCTTCTTCCTCCTCCACCACCACCCCCTCGCTCGCCACCGCGGGGGCCTCCGACGCGCCCTCCAGCCTCCCCAACCCTCTTCCGACCGCCCCTTGTGTCTCCAGTCTGCTTGGCATGAAACCTGTCCCTCTCCTGGCGCTAAATGTCGTGTCTGCGGCCAAAGGCGCCGCGGCGCCCGCCGTGCCCTGTGTCACTAACAAACTCAAAGCCGAGAAGCAAAGGTTTTCCCCGTACTGAGCCTGCTCCAGGGGGTGGCAGCACCAGGACCCCGGAGAGGAGACTTGGAACAACAGTTTTTTCCTCTTTTTTCTTTTTTTTTTTTTTTTTTTAATTCTTTTTGGGGTTTTTTTAGTTTTCCTTTGTACCGAGCTCGCGCTGCTGTGGCAGCAGCAGAGCTGTTCTTGCCGGCCGAGAGACTGTGTCCCCTTGTCCTGTGAGCGGTCACAACTCCTTCTCTGCCTGCCTCCAGTTGTTGCTTGTTATTTTTTAATTTTTTTTTTTTTTCCATTTCTCCTCCTTTTCCCATTTTTTCTTTTTTGAGTAGTTTGGGTGCAGCTGTGGGGTTTGGGGTGGGATAGGGGGTGGAGGGAGGGAAGGGACTCTGTGATTTTTTTGGGGAGGGGGAACTGCATCCCCGGTGCCCTGGGGGCCTCACCTGTCCTCTCTTAACTGTCTGTACCTGTAATAAAGTTGCCACGGTGAGAATCTGCTCTGGTAGATGTGTGCCGCAGCGGGGCCCGGCCCGGGGGTCCCCTCTGCCCGCCCGGGGGTCTCCACCCCCACCCACGCCCCCATTAAAGCTCAGCGCGGGCCGAGCCCACGGCAGGGCTGGGGGGTGGGCTGCCCCGGGGGTCCCTGCTGGCCCAGGGACCCTGCGCAGTGTCTGTGTGTCCCCTGCACCCCCGCCCGCCCGCCCGGGGGTCCCTGCACCCCCTCCTGTGCTGCCTCCTCCCTGCCCCGCCCGGGGGGTCCCGTGGATCTCCCCCTCCCCAGCCCTCGCAGCAGAGCCCACCACGCTCAGCCCAGACCCCCAGACCATTCCAGGGCGGGGGGCTCCTCCCTTCCCCGGCTGCTTCTGCAACCCCCCCGAGGGGGGTCCCCGTGGGGCCCCTCCTGCCCCCCGAGGGCGTCCCTCCCGCCCCGTCTCGGCGCTGGGGGGTCCCTCTGACGCCCTTTTCTCGTTGCAGGCTCTCCTCGGAGACCGGGGGCATGGGCAGCAGTTAGGGGGGCCCCGGACCCCCCCGCCTCGCCATCCATCTGCGGCCCCTTAGCACCGACCCAGGTTTTAAACTAGTTTGTACATTTTCGGTTCCTCCAGCCTCGCGCCACTCACCAGGTTCAGTTTGTTTCGATTTTTTTTGTTTTTTCGTTTTTGTTCTGTTTTTCGGGGTTATAATTTTTTTTCCCCCTTCTCAAATTAAAAGCATTTTAATTCCTTCGTTCAGCTCTTAAAATTGCTGAACCCCAAATCTTAGTTTTATAAAGCTTTTCTCTCTCCTCTCCCCACCCCCCCGGCACCTTCTCCCCTCCTTTCCCCGTTTTTTCGGCTCATGAAGTTTCTGTTTTTGTCATGACATGTAAGAGTGGAAGAAAAACGAAAAAAAAGCAAAAAAAAAAACAAAAACAAAAAAAAAAAACATTTCAGTTTAGTTCTGTAACGTCAGGAAATTTTTCAAAAAAAAAAACTGAATAAAAAGATGGACTGGAGCTTTTCCTTGTGAATAGAACCTGCAGGATATTTTGGTTAATGGATCTGCCTGTCTCAGTCTTTATTTGAAATCCCCCTGGCTCTTCCCAGTGCTCCCAGTATGGTCCAGTTTGGTTCTGGAGAGGGACGAACCACCCCAGCTGGTGTTTGGGATCCTTCCCGAGGGTGGAGGACCAACCCAGTGCTCCCAGTATGGCCCAGTTGGGTCTTGGAGTCCCACTGGACTGGGGCGAACCAGTCCTGGCGAGGGAGCTCTGCCCCTCCAGATGAATTTTTGGGGGATCTTTCCCATTTCCCTCCAGACTGGTTTGAAATGGGAACCTGCTGTTGGTTCTGTTCCCTCTCTGCTCTTCCCCCCAAGTCCCCTGGCACCTCCAGGAGTGACAAACCCCCCTCCCCATTTTCCCCAGTCTGAACTGGGGCAGCTCCAGTAGGGCCTGCACAGACGGGGGCTCCAGGACCCCCCTGCCCCGTTCCCCCAAGGCAGCAGCCGCAGTAGAGAGCGATAGATATTTATATAAATATTTGGGGCTGTACAAGTGAGGAGGGGGAGTGCAGGGGGGGCTGTGGGGGCACGCAGGTCACAGGCCCGGGGGGGCGGTGGGCCGGGGGGGCCCCTCGCCGCTGCCTGAGTGATCGAGCTCCGCGCTGTCGCAGTCCGAGTCCTCGGAGACCTGGGGACACGGCAGTGCGACGGCCTGGGGATGGGGACAGGGACCCCCACCCACCCCGCGGGGGCCACGCCTGGGGACAGGGACCCCCAACCCACCCCGCGGGGGCCACGCCTGGGGACAGGGACCCCCAACCCACCCCGCGGGGGCCACGCCTGGGGACAGGGACCCCCACCCACCCCATGGGGGCCATTCCTGGGGACAGGGACCCCCACCCACCCCGCGGGGGCCACGCCTGGGGACAGGGACCGCCAACCCCACCCCACGGGGGCCACTCCTGGGGATGGGACCCCCACCCACCCCATGGGGGCCATGCCTGGGGATAGGGACCCCCACCCACCCCACGGGGGCCACGCCTGGGGACAGGGACCCCCAACCCACCCCACGGGGGCCATTCCTGGGGATGGGACCCCCACCCACCCCGCGGGGGCCACGCCTGGGGACAGGGACCCCCACCCACCCCATGGGGGCCATTCCTGGGGATAGGGACCCCCACCCACCCCACTGGGGCCACGCCTGGGGACAGGGACCGCCAACCCCACCCCACGGGGGCCATTCCTGGGGATGGGACCCCCACCCACCCCATGGGGGCCATGCCTGGGGATAGGGACCCCCACCCACCCCATGGGGGCCATGCCTGGGGATGGGACCCCCACCCACCCCACGGGGGCCACGCCTGGGGACAGGGACCCCCAACCCACCCCACGGGGGCCATGCCTGGGGATGGGACCCCCACCCACCCCACGGGGGCCATTGCTGGGAGGCCCTACAGACCCCCTTCCCTTTGCCAATCCCACCCCACGGGGGCCATTCTGGGGTGAACAGGGACCTCCTTCCCTTTGCCACCCCACTGTGGGGGTTTGGGGACCCCCACCCCATGGGCACCATTCCTGGGGCCCTGTGGATCCTCTTCCCCTTGCCAAACCCATCTGGGGGGCTCAGGGGACCCCCACCCCATGGGGATCATTCCTGTGGGAAAGGGACCTCCTTCCCTTTGCCCCCCCACCCCATAGGGTCCATTCCTGGGGGCCCTGTGGAGCCCCTTCCCTTCGCCAACCCCATCTGGGGGGCTCGGGGGGCCCCCACTCCCCGGTGCCCGCCCCTGGGTGGGGGTCTCACCTTGGTGGGGCTGAGCCCCCCGTGCCGGCGGCCGGGCCCGTCGGGCGGGGCCGCGTCCAGCGGGATCTCGGAGCCCTGGGACAGCAGATCCTCGGAGCGGTCATCGGGGCGCTCGTCCGTGTTGGTGCTGCCCACGTCGGGCGTGGCGCTGTGCGACGGCTCGCTCGTGTGGCCCTCGTCGCCGTCGCCGTCCGAGAAGTTCTCCGAGCTGAAGGTGGACAGCGACTGGCGCTTGCTCATCCCCGGGGGCCACCTGGGCAGGGGGCGGGCGGTGAGCGCGGGGGGCTCCAGCCCCCGCAGCGCTGCCCGTGTGCCCGGGCGGGGGTCGCACCCACCTCTGCCGCAGCGGCAGCTCCACCTCGCTGTCCACCTCGCCCTCCTCTTCCTCCGACGAGACCCCCCGTTTCTGGGGGCGCAGGGAGGGGGTCCTGGGCTCCTCCTGAGGCCCCTCGGGAAGGACCCCCAGTGCTGACCCGCCCCCACCCCGCCAGGGACCCGGCAGTGCTGACGCCCCCTCCCCCAAGGATCCATCCCCCCTCCCGCTTTGGGACGGCCCTGGGGTCTCCTCCCCCCCCCCCCAAAAGGGCCGCGGGGTCGGGGGTCTCACCTGCCCGCGGGTGACGGCCGCCCGGTACAGCAGGGCCGCGGGGGTCAGGTGCGTCCCGGCCGCGCCTCGGCCCCCCCGGCCGGCGCCGCTCTCCCGCTCGGGCTCCCCGGGCGTGGGGGGCTGCGCCGGGGGCGACCCCTGGCTGCCCGAGGCGCCCTCGGGCCCCGCGTCGGGCTCGGCGGCCGGCGGCGCGCCCGCGGCCTCCAGGGTGCCCCCGAGGATGTCGGGGCTGGCGGCGGCGGCGGGGGCGCCCCGCGGGGTCCCGGCCTCGGGCCCCGGCTCCGCGCAGCCCCCCCGCGGCCCCGCCTTGCGGTGGCGGCCCTTGGCGCGGCGGCTGCGCCCGGGGGACGGGGGGCCCTTGGGACACCCCGGCAGCGCCACCTGCGCCATGGCCGCGTCCAGCTTGGGCAGCAGCACCTCCGGCTTCAGGATGTCGGGGCTGGCACGGGAGGGACAGGGGCGAGGCTGTGGGAGGGGATCCAGCACCGCCGCCCCGGGACAGCCGCGGCCCCGCAGAGCCCCCCTCCCTCCCCGGGACACCGGGCCTGCAGGACCGGAGCTCCCCCGAAGGACCCCGGCCCCCACTCCCAGGTCCCAAATGCACACCCGGAGCATTTCTCCCCTCAAGAACCCAGACACCCCCAGTCCCCTAAAAGACCCCAAATCCAGATTTCCCAACATCTGCACACCCAGAGCATCTCCCCCCTCCCCAAAGAGCCCAGACACCCCCACCCCAAAGAACGCCGTCCTCCCAGTCCCCTCAACGACCCCACAGCCAGGTCCCCAGACCTCCCCCCACCTGCTGGACCCACACATCCGTGCCCCCCAACCCAAATCCCCGGCACCCCCATTTACCCCCATCTCCCCCCGCCCCAAACGCCCCAAGGTGCCCCCCGAGGGACCCCCGCCCCCGCTCACCGCTTGCCGTGGGGCGAGAGCTTCTGGGGGACGTTTCGCTTCTTGATGAGGGTCTCGACGGCGTTGCCGTGCAGGAGCCCCCGCGGCACCCGCGGCTTGAAGAGCCCGGGGTAGCGCTTCTCCAGCGCCTGCTCCCGCCTGCACGGGCCACGCGTGGGCACCCGCGCCCCTGCCCGGGGCAAGCGGGGCCCGGGGGGCGGCCACGGCCGGGGGGGAGCGGCCACGGGGTCAGGGATCGCCATGGGGGGGACAAAGCGCTGGCCATGGGCAGGGAGTGACCATGGGATGGGCACAGAGGGTGCTGAGGGTGCTGTTGGGGGGTGTCATTTGTGGAGGGTTATGATTGGGGGTGTCATTTCAGGGATTCTGTTTGGGGGTGTTCTTTGGGAGGAGTGAAGTTTGGGGCTGTTATTTAGGGGAGTTTCTGTTTGGGGGTGTTATCTGTGGGGGCAGGTGTTTGGGGGCGCTGTTCGGGCGCTGCCCACCCACCTGAGCAGCTCCTTCTCCTTGAGCTCCAGCTGCAGCATGAGGGCGCTCAGCTCCATGTACAGGTTGTTGGCGCGCTCCAGTTTCCGCTCGTAGTGCTCCCGGATGTCCAGAGCGTGCCTGGGGACACGCGTGGCGTCAGCACCGCGCGGGGGACAGGGACAGCAGGGACAGGGACAGCAGGGACAGGGATAGCGAGCTAACGGGACAGCAGGGACAGGGACAGCAGGGGCAGGGACAGCAGGGGCAGGGACAGCAGGGACAGGGACAGCGAGCTAACGGGACAGCAGGGACAGGGACAGCAGGGGCAGGGACAGCAGGGGCAGGGACAGCGGCCCAGCGCCCTCCCTGTGCCCCGCCAGCCCCTGCTGCCCCCCGGTCCCCTCCCAGCGCTCCCAGCACGGCCCCACCGCAGCTCCTCGCGCCGGCGGTTGATCAGCTCCTCCTCCAGCCGGTGCAGACACGTCCCCTCCGACTTGATCTTCTCGAAGTGCAGCTTCACCTCCTCCCGCCACTCGGCCTGCGGCACAGGGACAGCGCCGCCGTGACACCGGGCTCCGGCCACACCGGGCTCTGGTCACCACTGGGCTCCGGCCACCCTGGGCTCCGGCCACACCGGGCTCTGGCCACACCGGGCTCCGGCCACACCGGGCTCTGGCCACCCCAGGCTCCGGCCACACCAGGCTCCGGCCACACCGGGCTGCAGCCACACCGGGCTCCGGCCACACCGGGCTCCGGCCACACCGGGCTCCGGCCACACCGGGCTGCAGCCACACCGGGCTCCGGCCACACCGGGCTGCAGCCACACCAGGCTCCGGCCACACCGGGCTCCGGCCACACCGGGCTCCGGCCACACTGGGCTCTGGCCACCCCAGGCTCCGGCCACACCGGGCTCCGGTCACCCCGCGCATCCAGGGCGGCGGGCACTGCGGGCACTGCAGGCCCTGCCCAGCCGGAGGAAGGGGGTCCATGCTGCCGGGGTCGGTACCTGGGATTTGAAGTAGGTCTCCTGCGGGGTGGAGAGGACGTCGGCCGAGGCGATGTCGAGGTGCAGCAGGATCTGGCGGAAGGACGGGCGGTTCCGGGGTTTGCTGTTCCTGGGGGGAGGACACGGCGCTCAGGGGGGCTGGGGGGTCTCGGGGGGGTTCTGGGGGTGCTGAAGGTTTTGGGGACCAGGGGCAGAGAAGGGCGCACAGGGGTCCCCCCCTGCCCTGCCCACCCTGTCTGTGGCGGGGTCCCCCGTGGCACGGGTGCCCACAGAGGTGCCCAGGGTGTCCCTCGGGGTGGCCCCGCGGGCACTCACCAGCACTGGCGCAGCAGCACCTTGAAGCCGTCGGGGCAGCTGGAGGGCACGGGCAGGTGCAGGCTGTTGCTGCCCACGCCCCAGATGATGGCCGACGAGTCCACGTCCTTGTAGGGGATCTCGCCCGTCAGCAGCTCCCACAGCACCACCCCGAAGGACCTGTGGGCACCCGCGGGCCCCGTCACCCACGCAGGCCTCCTGCTGTCCCCTCACCTCTTCCCCCTCTGGTGACCCCAGAGTCCCCACTCCTGCAGTCCCTGATGTCCCCTGGCCCTGCCACGTCACTCCCATTGTCCCGTGTCCCAGTCTCTGCCCCCCCATGTCCCCGGTGTCCCTCAGTGTCCCCAGTGTCCCCGGTGTGCCTCAGTGTCCCTCAGTGTCCCCAGTGTGCCTCAGTGTCCCCAGTGTCCCTCAGTGTCCCTCAGTGTCCCCAGTGTCCCCGGTGTGCCTCAGTGTCCCTCAGTGTCCCCGGTGTGCCTCAGTGTCCCCAGTGTGCCTCAGTGTCCCCGGTGTGCCTCAGTGTCCCTCAGTGTCCCTCAGTGTCCCTCAGTGTCCCTAGTGCCTCAGTGTCCCTCAGTGTCCCCAGTGTCCCTCAGTGTCCCCCAGTGTCCCTCAGTGTCCCCAGTGTCCCTCAGTGTCCCTCAGTGTCCCCAGTGTCCCTCAGTGTCCCTCAGTGTCCCTAGTGCCTCAGTGTCCCTCAGTGTCCCCAGTGTCCCTCAGTGTCCCTCAGTGTCCCTAGTGCCTCAGTGTCCCTCAGTGTCCCCAGTGTCCCTCAGTGTCCCCCAGTGTCCCTCAGTGTCCCCAGTGTCCCTCAGTGTCCCTCAGTGTCCCCAGTGTCCCTCAGTGTCCCTCAGTGTCCCTAGTGCCTCAGTGTCCCCCAGTGTCCCCAGTGTCCCCAGTGTCCCTCAGTGTCCCTCAGTGTCCCTCAGTGTCCCCAGTGTCCCCAGTGTCCCCCAGTGTCCCCAGTGTCCCTCAGTGTCCCCAGTGTCCCCAGTGTCCCCAGTGTCCCCCAGTGTCCCCGGTGTCCCTCAGTGTCCCCGGTGTCCCTCAGTGTCCCCAGTGTCCCCAGTGTCCCCCAGTGTCCCCGGTGTCCCTCAGTGTCCCCAGTGTCCCCGTGGCCTCACCAGATGTCCACCTTCTCGGAGACGGGCTCGTTGCGGATGACCTCGGGGGCCATCCAGGCCACGGTGCCGGCGAAGGACATCTTGGTGCTCTTGTCAATGAGCTCCTTGGAGGTGCCGAAGTCCGAGATCTTCACCACGTCGTCGTAGGTGATGAGCATGCTGGGGACACGCGCTCAGCGCCACGCCAATGACACGCCAACGACACGCCAACGGCACGGGCACGGCACCGCCGCGGGCATGCAACTGCTGCGGGCACCAGCGGGTCACGGCACGGCGGGGCCGGGCAGGGCAGGGGATGGCAGGCAGGGACAGGGGACAGCCAGCATGGGCAGGGACAGCGGTGACATGGACAGGGCACAGCACTGACACAGACACAGAACGGGACAGCACCCACACGGACACGGCGCTAGCGTGGGAAACCAATCAGATGGAACAATGCCGCCGTGGACGTGGCACCAGCATGGATGTGATTCCACAACGGACATGGCACTACCGTGGGCACAATGCCAGCATGGACACTGCTCCACCACGGGCACGGGTCTGTCCCGTGCCAGCACCGCTGTGCCGTGCACCCACCCCACGCACGGCCCCACGCCCGGGGGTCCCCGGTGCCCCTTTCCCTGTCCCCGGCTCACTTGGGCGATTTGAGGTCACGGTGGATGATCTTGTGCAGGTGCAGGTAGTTCATGCCGCCGGCGATGCCCATGGACCAGTCGACCAGCAGCGAGGGCGTGACCTTGCGGCCGGCGCGCAGCACCTCGTAGAGCTGGCCCTGGGCGCAGAACTCCATGATGATGCAGTAGCAGGGGGCCTGGGTGCACACGCCCCTGCGGGCACAGCGCCGCCTCAGCGCCCGCGGGGCCACCGGGGCCACCGGGGCCACAGGGGACACCCAGCACGGTGCCCCGGGCCGCGGTGGCCGTGACCTCTGTGGCCGTGCCCATGCTGGGCACCGTGTCCACGCCGTGCCCATTCCATGTGCATGCCATGCCTGTGCCATGTGCGTTCCATGTCCATGCCGCGTCCATTCCATGTGCATTCCATGTCCATTCCATGTCCATGCTGTGCCCATTGTGTCCATGCTGTGTCCATGCCATGTGTATGCTGTGTCCATGCCATGTGCATTCCATGTCCATGCCATGTCCATTCCATGCCCGTTCCATGTCCATGCCGTGCCCATTCCATGTCCACGCCATATCCATGCTGCGCCCATTCCATGTCCATGCAGTGCCCATGCTGTGCCCATGCCCTGTCCATGCCACGTCCATTCCATGCCCATGCCATGCCCATGCCATGCCCATGTCCCATTCCTGCAGTGTCCCCCTGTCCGTGCTGTCCCTTCCCGTGCTGTCCCCGTGCCCGCAGTGTCCCCGTGCCCATGCTGTCCCCGTGCCGCGGTGCCAGCAGCCCCTCTCACTTGAAGGTGATGATGTTGGGGTGCTTGAGCTTGCGCAGGTGTTTGATGTCGGTCTCCTTGAGGTCCCGCACCTTCTTCACGGCCACCTCCTCGCCGTGGAAGCGGCCCAGGAACACGGCGCCCTGCGCGCCGCTGCCCACCCACTGCAGGTCCAGGATCTCCTCGAACGGCACCTCCCAGGGGTCTGCGGGCACGGGGGGCGGGCACCCACGGCTCAGCAGGACCCCCACCATGGCACCCACGGCTCAGCACATGGCACCCACAGCCCCCTGGAACCCCCACACATGGCACCCACAGCTCTGCACATGGCACCCCCACCATGGCACCCAGAGCCCCCCGGTACCCCCAGCCCGGGCACCCCCACACCCACACCCCTCCTTTGCCCCCCACACCCCTGGTTTTGCCCTTCACCCCCTCTTTTCTCCTCACACCCCGCCTTTACGCCCTTGGACCCTGCTTTGAAGCTCCTTTGCCCCCTCACCCCCGTTTACCCCTTTCCCCCATTCTTTACCCGTTTACCCCTTTCTCCCGGTGCCCCCGGTGCCCCCGGTGCCCCGGCGCTCACCCTCGGGCGGGTGCTTGTGCTCGGCCGCGTACGCTTTGCCGATCATGGTCCACACGGGCTTGAGGCAGCCGAAGAGCCCCTCGAGGAAGCCGCCCCCGGCCTGGCAGCGCAGGTGGGCGGCGTCGGCCGCCAGCGGCCCCGCGGCCTCGGGGCCGAGCTCGGGGCCCCGGGCGCCCCCGCGGCGGGGCCAGGCCTCGGGGGGCGCGCTGGGCGCCGGCAGCACATCCCGCAGCACGCACTGCGTGGGGGTCAGCTCCTGCTCGGGGGTCCCGTCCGACGGCAGCGCCAGCGACGGCGACGGGGTGCGGGTCTCGTGCAGGCAGGCCATGGGGCTGGGGGCGAGGGGCAGCGGGGATGGAGACCCCCAAATCGGGGTGAGGGGGCAGCGGGGACGGGGCAGGCAGGCCATGGGGCTGGGGTGAGGGGGCAGCGGGGCACCCCCAGAACTGGGGCGAGCGGGCAGCGGGGCCCTGGGCACCCCCGGAACTGGCGGTGACCCCACACGCGTGTGTGACCCCCCCGTGCCCGCGGGACCCCCAAACACGCGTGTGACCCCTCTGCCCCCCCCACCGCCCCTCCCGCCGGGCCACCCCCGGGCACGCTCGGGGTAAACTGAGGCACGAGGGGTCCCCGGGAGGCGGGGGGGGGGGACGATCGCCATGGCAACAGCGCGGCCGGCGATGATGTCATCACTGGAATTGGGGGGTTGGGGCGGGGGAGGGGCCGAGCGTCACCCCGAGGGACCCGCGGGGGAGGGGGCGCCTCCCGCCCCTCCAGGTGTCGCGCGTGTCCCCCCGCGGTGACATCACGTCACACGGTGACGTCATCCCGGTAAGGGATGGGGCCTCCCCCCTCCCACCCCCGGGGAAACTGAGGCAGGAGCGGGGGGCGCGACCCGGGGGGGGCCGGGACAGAGCGGGGGGGGCGGCACTGGCGACAGGCGACAGCGCCGGGCCCGTGTCGCGACAGCGCAGCGCGGGAGGAGGGAGCGGGGGCGGAACAGCGCCCCCGCCGGCGCGTCGTGTCGGGACATGGCGCCCTGTCGCGACATGGGGGGGGTGACAGGGGCAGGGGGGGCTGGGGGGGCACGCGCGTGCACAGGGGGGTTGCGCGCTCCGGGGGAACCCGCGGGCACGCGCAGGGCCCGGCGGGCGCGCGCACACGCACCTCCGCCGTTTGCACGCGCGCGTGCAAGGGGTCACGAGCGCGCGCACGGCCGGGGGGGGATGGGAATGGGGGGGGGGGTCAGGCGCGTGCACGCGCGCGTGCAAGGGGGGGTCACGCGCGTGCAAGAGGCCGCGCGCATCCCCTCCCCCCCCCCCCGGTCCCCCCGGCCCCCCCGCGCCCAGGGGGGAGGGGAGGGCGCGGCCCCCCGGGCCTGGGGGGGTCCCGGTGATTGATGGGGGGGTCCCGAGCCCCCCCCGCGCCCCCCCGGCGCCGCCGCCCCCTCCCCATCCCGCGCATCCCGGCCCTGCCCCCTCCCCATCCCGGTACCTGGGGGGCTCCGGGCCCTGCCCGGGGGCGCCGCTGCTGCCGGGGGGTCCCGGCGGGTCCCGGGGCCGGGGGGGCCCGGCGCTGCCCGTGCTGCGGGGCTGGGCCCGGCGGGCGGGGCCGGTACCGGGGCCGGGGCCGCGGTCGGGGCGAGCGGCGAGAACGGCCCCGCCCGACGGGAACGGCCCCGCCCCGGCCCCGCCCCGCGCACCGGAGAGACCGGCACGGGCACCGGGAGCCCCCCCGGCTGCGCCCCGGCACCGCGGTGCTGCACCGGGACCCGGCCGGGACCGCAACGGAACCCCGGTACCGCCCCGGGAACCGCCGCAGCGGAGAGACCGGCACCGGGACCCCGATACCGCACCGGAACCCGGATAACGCACCGGGACCCCGATACCGCACCGGAACCCGGACACCGCACCGGGACCCCGATACCGAACCGGGACCCCGATACCGCACCGGGACCCGGATAACGCACCGGGACCCGGACACCGAACCGGGACCCCGATACCGAACCGGGACCCCGATACCGCACCGGGACCCGGATAACGCACCGGGACCCGGACACCGAACCGGGACCTCGATACCGAACCGGGACCCGGATAGAGACTGGCACCGGGCCCGGATACCGCACCGGGACCCGGATACCGAACTGGGCCGAGATACTGAGCGGGACCTGCGCTCTGACACCGGCATCGCTCCCGGGCCTGCACCGGCACCGGCACCGGCACCTCCCGGCGTCAGCACCGGGACTCCAGCCCCGGCCCTGCCGGTGCCGCCGTGACCCCGCCGGTACCGACACCAGCACCGGGCGCAGCAGCGCACGGGGCACCGGGGCCAGCCCAGTGCTCCCAGTACGGTGTCCCAGTGCTCCCAGTGCCAGCCCAGTGCTCCCAGTACGGTGTCCCAGTGCTCCCAGTGCCAGCCCAGTGCTCCCAGTACGGTGTCCCTCCATCCCCAGCGCTCCCGGTGTGATCTCAGCGCTCCCACTCTGACCCGTGCCACCTCTGCCCCACTGTCCCCGCTGTCCCCATGTCCCACTGTCCCCATGTCCCAACTGTCCCCCATGGTCCTCATTGTCCCCATTATCCCCCACTGTCTCCACTGTTCGCACTGTCCCCATTGTCCCCCATCTACGCACTGTCCCCACTGTCCCCATTCTCCCCCATTACCCACATTATTCCCCTGTCTCCACTGTTCGCACAGTCCCCATTGTCCCCACAGTCCCCACCGCCCCCATTGTCCCCATTAACCCCCATTATTCCCCACTGTCCCTCACTGTCCCCATTATCCCCCACTGTCTCCACTGTCCCCATTGTCCCCTGACCCCTCTCGGGGGAAACTGAGGCACGGCCCCCTTCCCGCCCCTCCAGCACCACGTGACCCCGCTTCCCGCCTCCTCCGCGCTCCCGCCCTCCCCTTGGCGCGGGGGGTTATGGGAAGCGTAGTCCTCCGGCGGGCTGGCGGGGGCTGCGCGCGCTGCGGGCGGACTACAGTTCCCATCGCCCCCCGCGCGGCGCGGCGCTCCCGTGATGCCGCGCGCCCCCTGGCGGCGCGGGCGGCGGCCGGAGCGGCGGGGATGAGCGAGGAGGGGGCGGGCGGGGCCCGGCGGAGCGGCGGCGCCTTCCCCAGGTACCGGGACCCCCGGGGCTGCCCGGGGCCCTGCGGCACCGCCCGGCACCGCCGGGGCCCTCCGGGGCTGCCCGGCACCGCCCGGGCCCCGCGCTGGCGGCGGCGGGCGGGGGGCGGCGGCGGCCTAGGCCGGGCTCGGGCGGGGAGGGGAGAGGGAGGGGGGACAGGGCTGTGCCGGCGGTGTGGGACGGTGCCGCCCCTGCCCGTGTCCCCGCGGTGTGGGACAGTGCCATCCCTGACCGTGTCCCCGCGGTGTGGCACTGCCACCCCTGTCCCCGTGTCCCCGCGGTGTGGGACAGTGCCATCCCTGTCCCCGTGTCCCCGCGGTGTGGCACTGCCATCCCTGTCCCCGTGTCCCCGCGGTGTGGCACTGCCATCCCTGACCGTGTCCCCGCGGTGTGGCACTGCCACCCCTGCCCGTGTCCCCGCGGTGTGTGGCACTGCCATCCCTGTCCCCGTGTCCCGGCGCTGTGTGGCACTGCCATCCCTGTCCCCGTGTCCCCGCGGTGTGGCACTGCCATCCCTGCCCGTGTCCCCGCGGTGTGTGGCACTGCCACCCCTGCCCGTGTCCCCGCGGTGTGGCACTGCCACCCCTGCCCGTGTCCCCGCGGTGTGGCACTGCCATCCCTGCCCGTGTCCCCGCGGTGTGTGGCACTGCCATCCCCGTCCCCGTGTCCCCGCGGTGTGGGACAGTGCCATCCCTGCCCGTGTCCCCGCGGTGTGGCACTGCCACCCCTGCCCGTGTCCCCGCGGTGTGGCACTGCCATCCCTGACCGTGTCCCCGCGGTGTGTGGCACTGCCATCCCTGCCCCCGTGTCCCCGCGCTGTGTGGCACTGCCATCCCTGTGCCCGTGTCCCGGCCGTGGCTCGCGTGTGTCCCAGCTGGCAGTGCCACACCCCCGCGCCGTGCCGGGGTTCCATCCGTGTCCCTGTGTCCCCAGGCTGTGTGGCAGTGCCACCGCTTCCCCTCACACTGCTGGGGCTCCATCCCCGTCCCCGTGTCACCGCATCACGCACAAATGCCACCCCATGTCCCCCCCGTGTCCCGGTCCCCGCCGTGCCCCTGTCCGTGTGCCCGTGTGCCCGTGTCGCTGACGGTGTCGGTGTCCCCGCAGCCTGGAGCAGATGGTGGCGGCCAGCCCCGGCAAGACGCCCATCAGCCTCCTGCAGGAGTATGGCACTCGCCTAGGCCGCACCCCGGGCTACGACCTGCTCAAGGCCGAGGGCCAGGCGCACCAGCCCAACTTCACCTTCCGCGTCACGCTCGGGGACATCAGCTGCACCGGTGCGACCCCGGGGAGCCCCACAGACACCCTGTCCCTGCTGTCCCCTCCCTGTCCCTCTTGTCCCCTTGGGGACATCACTGTGCCACTGACCCCGAACCTCCCCACGTCCCCTGTGTGTCCCTGCTGTCCCTGAGTGTCCCCTGAGTGTCCCTGATGTCCCCTGTGTGTCCCCCAGGGCAGGGTCCCAGCAAGAAGGCGGCCAAGCACAAGGTGGCCCTGAGTATCCCCAGTGTCCCCCGTGTCCCCTGAGTGTCCCCTGTGTGTCCCTGCTGTCCCTGATGTCCCCTGTGTGTCCCCCAGGGCAGGGTCCCAGCAAGAAGGCGGCCAAGCACAAGGCGGCCGAGGTGGCCCTGAGGCTGCTCAGAGGGGGGGGGGCCATGCTGGAGCCCCTGGAGCACAGGTGGGGCTGGGGGCGCTGGGGGGGGGCTCTGTGGGTACCCGGGTTTGGGGGGCTCTGTGGGGAGGGGGTACCCAAAGGGGGCCGGGGGGTCCTGCGGGGTGTGAGGGCTCTGCTGAGCTCGGGGGGGGCTCCCAGGGGAGTCTGGGGGGGTCTGGGTACTCTGGGGGTTATGGGGGGTCCAAGGAATTTGGGGTTCCGGGGGGTCTGGGGGCTCCCAGGGCAGGTTGGGGGTCCCGGGAGGGGTCTGGGCAGTCTGGCGGTGCCTGGGGGGCTCCGGGGGGATGCCCATAATGCCGGGGGGGTCTCTGGGTTCCAGGGGGCTCTGGGGGGATGCCCATAATGCCGGGGGGGTCTCTGGGTTCTGGGGGGGCTGGGGGTCCCGCAGTGCCTGTGGGGGTCTCTGGGTTCCAGGGGGGGCTGGGGGGATGCCCGTAATGCCGGGGGGGGTCTCTGGGTTCTGGGGGGGCTGGGGGGATGCCCATAATGCCGGGGGGGTCTCTGGGTTCCGGGGGGGCTGGGGGTCCCGCAGTGCCCGTGGGGGTCTCTGGGTTCCAGGGGGCTCCGGGGGGATGCCCGTAATGCCGGGGGGGTCTCTGGGTTCTGGGGGGGCTGGGGGTCCCGCAGTGCCTGTGGGGATGTCTCTGACCCCTGCCCCCCCCAGCTCTCCGTTCCCCCCGGAGCCCCCCATGGAGCCCGGCCCCGCCGCGCCCCCCCCCGGCCCCGCCCGCGGCCCCGCCCGCGCCCAGGTAAGGGGGGCCCCGAGTGCCCCCCCCAGTGCCCCCCGACCCCCCTGACCCCCCTGTGCCCCCCGTGCCCCCCAATGGGGCCCCGTGTGCCCCCCCCAGTGCCCCCCGACCTCCCTGTGCCCCCCAATGGGGCCGTGGGTGCCCCCTGTGCCCCCTGTGCCCCTCAATGGGGCCCCGTGTGCCCCCCCCCCAGTGCCCCCCAACCCCCCCTGTGCCCCCCATGGGCTGTGGGTGCCCCCTGACCCCCCTGTGCCCCACAGGGGCCCCCCCCTGGAGATGAAGGCGCCGGTGTCCCCCCCCCAGGCCGAGTGTAACCCCGTGGGGGCTCTGCAGGTGGGTGCCACCCCCGGGAGGGGACACGGGGACACCACAGGGGACACCAACCCCCCCTGCGCCCGGCCGGGGTGGGGGGACACGGCCCTGGGGGGGCACCTCCCCCATTGTGGGGTGGGGGGACACGGTGGGGGTTGGGGGCTCTTGTCCTTTTTGGGGACAGTTGTGGGGATAGTCACCTCCTTCTGGGGACAGTCACCTCCTTTTTGGGGCCAATTATCCCCTTTTAGGGACAGTCATTCCCCTTTTGGGGCTGATTATCCCCATTTAGGGACAGTTACCTCCATTTAGGAGCTGCTCATCCCCATCTAGGGATGGTTATTCCCCTTTTGGGGCTGCTCATCCCCATTTAGGGACAGTTATTCCTGCTCTGGGTGGGTTATCCCTCTTTTGGGGACAGTTATCCCTGTTTTGGGCCGGTTATCCCCGTTTTGGGCCGGTTATCCCCGTTTCGGGGCCGGTTATCCCCATTTTGGGGCCGGCTGTCTCAGGTTTGGGCCGGTTATCCCCGTTTTGGGGCTGGTTATCCCCGTTTTGGGGCTGGTTATCCCCGTTTTGTGCCAGTTTTCCCCGTTTGGGGCCGGTTATCCCCGTTTTGGGCCGGTTATCCCCGTTTCGGGGCCGGTTATCCCCGTTTTGGGCCGGTTATCCCCGTTTTGTGCCAGTTTTCCCCGTTTTGGGCCGGCTGTCTCAGGTTTGGCGCGCGTTGCCCGCCGATGGGGGCTCGGGGCTGTCCCCCCATGGCGTGGCGGTGTCCCCAGCGCTGTCCCTGTCCCCGTGTCCCCTCAGGAGCTGGTGGTGCAGAAGGGCTGGCGCCTGCCCGAGTACACGGTGACGCAGGAGTCGGGGCCGGCGCACCGCAAGGAGTTCACCATGACGTGCCGGGTGGAGCGCTTCGTGGAGATCGGTGAGGGCGGCGCGGGGGTCCCGGGGGTCCCGGGCAGGGCTCCGGGGGTCCCGGCTCACCCCCGGCCCCCCGCAGGCAGCGGCACCTCCAAGAAGCTGGCCAAGCGCAACGCGGCCGCCAAGATGCTGGTGAGGATCCACAACGTGCCCATGGAGCCGCGCGACGGCAGCGAGGCCGAGGGCGAGGAGGACCAGTTCAACATGGTACTGGGGGCACTGGGGGGGAAACGGCCACCCAGAGACACCCAGAGCCATCCCCGGGGTCACCCAGAGCCACCCAGAGACACCCAGAGTCACCCAGAGACACCCAGAGATACCCAAAGACACCCTGGGTCACTCAGAGACACCCAGGGTCACCCAGAGCCATCCCCGGGGTCACCCAGAGCCACCCAGAGTCACCCAGAGTCACCCCAGAGTCACCCAGAGTCACCCAGAGACACCCAAAGACACCCTGGGTCACTCAGAGACACCCCTGGGTCACCCAGAGCCATCCCCGGGGTCACCCAGAGCCACCCTGGGTCACCCAGAGCCACCCAGAGTCACCCAGAGTCACCCAGAGTCACCCCAGAGTCACCCCAGAGTCACCCAGAGCCCCCCAGAGCCACCCCACAGTCCCCAGAGTCCCCCTGGGTCACCCAGAGCCCCCCGAGTCCCCTGTGCCCCCTGCTCCAGGCCGTGGGGAGGGCCCCCCCTGTGTTTGGGGTTCTGGGTGGTTCTGGGGGGGTCCCGCCGTTCCCAGGGGGGTTCCCGCCCCTCGGGGGGCTCGGGACGGAGCCGGGGCTGGGCGGGTCCCCGAGCCCCCCGTGCCGTGCCCCTCCCCAGACGTGCCCGCGGCTGGAGGGGCTGCGGGGCCGCGCCCCCGGCTGCACGTGGGACGCGCTGCGCAACTCGGCGGGCGAGAAGCTGGGCCAGCTGCGGGGCCGGGCCGCCAGCGCCGCCGCAACGGGGGGCGCCTGCGCGCTGCTGCAGGAGCTCTCGGAGGAGCAGAGCTTCGCCATCAGCTACCTGGACATCGGTGAGCCCCGAGCCCCTCAGCCCTGCCCGGAGCCCCCTCAGCCCCGCCCTGTGCCCCCTTAGCGCTGCCCGGAGCCCTCAGCCCTGCCCGGAGCCCCCTCACCCCTGCCCTGTGCCCCTCAGCCCAGCCCTGTGCCCCTCAGCCCTGCCCTGTGCCCCTCAGCCCTGCCCTGTGCCCCCTCAGCCCTGCCCCGTGCCCCTCAGCCCTGCCCCGAGCCCCCCAGCCCAGCCCTGTGCCCCCCAGCCCTGCCCTGTGCCCCTCAGCCCTGCCCTGTGCCCCCCAGCCCTGCCCTGTGCCCCCTCAGCCCTGCCCTGTGCCCCCCAGCCCTGCCCTGTGCCCCCTCAGCGCTGCCCTGTGCCCCCCAGCCCTGCCCGGTGCCCCCTTAGCGCTGCCCGGAGCCCCCTCAGCCCAGCCCTGTGCCCCCCAGCCCTGCCCGGTGCCCCTCACCCCTGCCCTGTGCCCCCCAGCCCTGCCCCGTGCCCCTCAGCCCTGCCCTGTGCCCCTCCAGCCCAGCCCTGTGCCCCTCAGTCCTGCCCTGGCCCCCTCAGCTCTGCCCGGTGCCCCCTCAGCCCTGCCCCGTGCCCCTCAGCCCAGCCCTGTGCCCCCTCAGCCCTGCCCTGTGCCCCTCAGCCCTGCCCTGTGCCCCTCAGCCCTGCCCTGTGCCCCCTCCTGCCCTGTGCCCCTCAGCCCTGCCCTGTGCCCCCCAGCCCTGCCCTGTGCCCCCTCAGCCCTGCCCGGTGCCCCTCAGCCCTGCCCTGTGCCCCCTCAGCCCTGCCCTGTGCCCCCCAGCCCTGCCCTGTGCCCTCCAGCCCTGCCCGGTGCCCCCTCCTGCCCTGTGCCCCCTCAGCCCTGCCCTGTGCCCCCTCCTGCCCTGTGCCCCTCAGCCCTGCCCCGTGCCCCTCAGCCCTGCCCGTGCCCCTCAGCCCTGCCCGGTGCCCCCTTAGCGCTGCCCTGTGCCCCTCAGCCCTGCCCTGTGCCCCTCAGCCCTGCCCTGTGCCCCCCAGCCCTGCCCTGTGCCCCCCAGCCCTGCCCTGTGCCCCCTCCTGCCCTGTGCCCCCTCAGCCCTGCCCTGTGCCCCCCAGCCCTGCCCTGTGCCCCCTCAGCCCTGCCCGGTGCCCCCTCAGCCCTGCCCGGTGCCCCTCAGCCCTGCCCTGTGCCCCCTCCTGCCCTGTGCCCCTCAGCCCTGCCCTGTGCCCCTCAGCCCTGCCCTGTGCCCCTCAGCCCTGCCCTGGCCCCTCAGCCCTGCCCTGTGCCCCCTCAGCCCTGCCCGTGCCCCTCAGCCCTGCCCTGTGCCCCTCAGCCCTGCCCTGTGCCCTCCAGCCCTGCCCTGTGCCCCCTCAGCCCTGCCCGTGCCCCTCAGCCCTCCCCGTGCCCCTCAGCCCTGCCCTGTGCCCCTCAGCCCTGCCCTGTGCCCCCTCAGCCCTGCCCTGTGCCCCTCAGCCCTGCCCGGTGCCCCCCAGCCCTGCCCGGTGCCCCCCAGCCCAGCCCGGTGCCCCCTCCTGCCCGGTGCCCCCCAGCCCTGCCCCGTGCCCCCTCAGCCCTGCCCTGTGCCCCGCGGGTGCCCTGGGGGTGCCCGGGGCCGTGGGTGACCCGCTGTGCCCGCAGACGCGCTGAGCCTCAGCGGGCTGCACCAGTGCCTGGTGGAGCTCTCCACGCAGCCGACCACGGTGTGCCACGGCTCGGCCCCGTCCCGCGACGGCGCCCGCGCCCAGGCGGCCCGGAACGCGCTGCAGTACCTGCGCATCATGGCCGGCGGCAAGTGAGCCCCGCGGGGCACTCCAGCCCTGCCCGGGGCACTCCAGCGCTGCCCGGGGCACTCCAGCCCTGCCCGGGGCACTCCAGCGCTGCCCGGGGCACTCCAGCCCTGCCCGGGGGGCAGTCTATCCCCTCCCGGGGCACTCCAGCGCTGCCCGGAGCAATCCAGCCCTGCCCGGGGCACTCCAGCCCTGCCTGGGGGGCAGTCCATCCCCTCCCGGGGCAGTCCATCCCCTCCCGGGGCACTCCAGCGCTGCCCGGGGCACTCCAGCCCTGCCCGGGGCAGTCCAGCTGTGCCCGGGGCACTCCAGCACTGCCCGGGGCAGTCCATCCCCTCCCGGGGCACTCCAGCCCTGCCCGGGGCACTCCAGCCCTGCCCGGGGCAGTCCAGCTGTGCCCGGGGCAGTCCATCCCCTCCTGGGGCAATGGAGCCCTGGCTGGGGCAGTCTATCCCCTCCCGGGGCAGTCGATCCCCTCTCGGGGCAGTCCAGCTGTGCCCGGGGCAGTCCATCCCCTCCCGGGGCAATCCAGCCCCGCCGGGGGTCACTCCAGCCCTGCCCGGGGCAGTCTATCCCCTCCCGGGGCAGTCCAGCCCTGCTCGGGGCAGTCCATCCCCTCCCGGGGCAGTCCAGCTGTGCCCGGGGCAGTCCATCCCCTCCCGGGGCAATCCAGCCCCGCCGGGGGTCACTCCAGCCCTGCCCGGGGCAATCCAGCCCTGCCCGGGGCAGTCGATCCCCTCCCGGGGCAGTCTATCCCCTCCCGGGGCAGTCCAGCCCTGCCCGGGGCACTCCAGCTGTGCCCGGGGCAGTCGATCCCCTCCCGGGGCAGTCCATCCCCTCCCGGGGCAGTCCATCCCCTCCCGGGGCAGTCCATCCCCTCCCGGGGCAGTCCAGCCCTGCCCGGGGCAATCCAGCCCTGCCCGGGGCAGTCCATCCCCTCCCGGGGCAGTCGATCCCCTCCCGGGGCAGTCGATCCCCTCCCGGGGCAGTCCAGCTGTGCCCGGGGCAGTCTATCCCCTCCCGGGGCAGTCCATCCCCTCCCGGGGCAGTCGAGCTGTGCCCGGGGCAGTCCATCCCCTCCCGGGGCACTCCAGTCCCGCCGGGCCCGGGCACTGCCCCCGGAGCCGCCCCCGGGCAGCGCTCGGACCCCCGGACTCGGCCCCACCCGCGGCCACCGCCCCGACCCCGCTGCGGGTGCACGGACAGACAGACAGACAGACAGACGGACAGACAGACGGACCTCAGGGCCCGGGGCCCCCCTCCGTCCTGGCCCCCCGTTCTGGAGGGTCCCGGGTGCCATCGGCCCCCCAGAATAAAGCTGGGGGGGTTTGTACGCCCCGAGTCGGTGTCTGCTTGGGGCCGGGGGCCCGGGAGGGGCAGAAACAGAGCGAGGGCTCGGGCGGGGGCACAAATCCTTTATTGGGGGGCGGATGGAGCCCCCGAGGGCTCGGGCGGGGCACAAATCCTTTATTGGGGTACGGACGGAGCCCCCGAGGGCTCGGGCGGGGGCACAGATCCTTTATTTGGGGGCGGACGGAGCCCCCGAGGGCTCGGGCGGGGGCACAAATCCTTTATTGGGGGGCGGATGGAGCCCCCGAGGGCTCGGGCGGGGGCACAAATCCTTTATTGGGGGCAGATGCAGCCCCCGAGGGCTCGGGTGGGGGCACAAATCCTTTATTGGGGGGCAGATGCAGCCCCCGAGGGCTCGGGCGGGGGCACAAATCCTTTATTGGGGTACGGACGGAGCCCCCGAGGGCTCGGGCGGGGGCACAAATCCTTTATTGGGGGGCGGACGGAGCCCCCGAGGGGCCGGGCCGGGCTCGGGCTCAGCGGCCGAAGCGCTGCGGGGTCTGCGTGGTCCAGCACGGGGCCGCCGGGGGGTCCCAGCTGCGGGGGCTGAGCCGGGCCTGGGGACCCCCCTGCAGCCCCCAGCCCCACCTGCCGGGGACACGGCACCGTTCATCTGCACCGGGGACGCGATGAGGACAGACAGAGGGACGGGGATGGACGGACGGACGGATGGGAATAGGCCGAACAGGGACACGAGATGGGGACCCCATCCCCGCACCACCGACCCTTCTGCGGCCCCCCAAACCCCCCCGGTCCCTCCCCACCTCCCGCTGACCCCGAGCCCGTCCCCGGTGCCCCCCGGAGCCCCCGGCCGGGCCCCGTCCCCGCTCACCTGGGCCGGGCGGCCTCGGGGGCGCGGCCGGGGCGCCGCAGGGACCGGAGCAGCGCTCCCAGGGCGGCGGCGGCCTGAGGCGGGGGAGCAGCGGGGCTCACAGCGGCCCTGGAACCGCGCAGCGACCCCCGACCCCAGCCCCGAGCACCCCCCACAAACCGGAGCCGGCGGCGCGGCCGGGCCGGGGCTCACCGGGGCCGGGCCGGGGGTCCCGGGACAGGCGCGGGCGGAGGGCGGGGTCCCCGCCAGCAGCAGCAGCAGCAGCAGCAGCAGCACCGGGCGCCCCGCCACGGCCATCGCCATCGCCCCCGCCCCGCCGCCGCCGCCGCCTCTTATAGCCGGGCCGGGCCGGGCCGGGCCGGGGGTCCCGGGGGAGCGGGGGGCGGCGGGAGCGGCCCCGGCCCCGCCGCCGTTAATGAAACCCATTCAGCAGCCGCGACAGCCGCCGCCGGGGACGGACGGACGGACGGACGGACGGATGGGCGGACACCTCCCGCCCCGCCCGGGCCCCGCAACCGGCACCGCCGCGGCTGCGGAGCGAGACCCCCGGGACCCCCGGCCTGCCAGGACCCCCTGAGACGGGGGCGCCTCCCCTGCTCCCCGCCCAGCCCATCGCTCCCAGACCGGGACCCCCCTCCCCTGTCCCCCAATCACCCCCATACCGTGACCCCCCCCCCCGGTTCCCCAATCACCCCCATACCGGGACCCCCCTCCCGGTTCCCCAATCACCCCCATACCGGGACCCCCCTCCCGGTTCCCCAATCACCCCCATACCGGGACCCCCCTCCCGGTTCCCCAATCACCCCCATACCGGGACCCCCCCCCCCCCGGTTCCCCACCACCCCCCGGGTCCCCCCGGGTCCCCCCGCGCCCCCCACCCTCGGCCCGGCCTCGCTGCCGCCCCCCGGTGGCCGCTGCGCGCTCCTGCAGCCCCGACGGCGCGGCCGCGGCTCCGCTGACCCCAAACCAGCCGAAATCGCCCCAAAAACGCACCCGAGGGCGCCCCGGGACACTGCGGTGTCCCCGCAAGCAGCTCCCCCGCGGCAGGGTGACAGTCCCACGCCGTCCCGGGTCCAGCCGGTGTCACCCTCGGTCCGGTGCCACCCACACCGCGAACCCCGGGGACACCAGGGGTGTCCGAGGGACAGAGTGACCCCGGGGTGTCGGTGGGACAGAGTGAGTGATCCCGGGGTGTCCGAGGGACAGAGTGAGTGATCCCGGGGTGTCCGAGGGACAAAGTGACCTCAGGGTGTCCAAGGGACAGAGTGACCCCGGGGTGTCCGAGGGACAGAGTGACCGCGGGGTGTCCGAGGGACAGAGTGACCTCAGGGTGTCCAAGGGACAGAGTGAGTGACCCCGGGGTGTCGGTGGGACAGAGTGAGTGACCCCGGGGTGTCTGAGGGACAGAGTGACCGCGGGGTGTCCGAGGGACAGAGTGACCTCAGGGTGTCCGAGGGACAGAGTGAGTGACCCCGGGGTGTCCGTGGGACAGAGTGAGTGACCCCGGGGTGTCTGAGGGACAGAGTGACCGCGGGGTGTCCGAGGGACAGAGTGAGTGACCCCGGGGTGTCCGTGGGACAGAGTGACCCCGGGGTGTCGGTGGGACAGAGTGAGTGACCCCGGGGTGTCCGAGGGACAGAGTGAGTGACCCCGGGGTGTCCCCAGCCCGCCCCCCACAAAGGGCAGCAGCCGGCGGCTCCTGGGTAATATTTAATGTTATATTTGCAGCATAAATAAAAGGCACGTTACATGTTTGGTACGACACGGCCGAGGGCGGGCGGGCTGGGAGGCGCCCCCGGTGCCCCCGCGGCCCCGGGCCCCGCGGGGCTGTGAGGACCCGCTCACAGGAGCCCGGGCGGGCCGGGGGTCCCTCGGGGGCGGCGGGGGTCGGGGCAGACCCGCGGCGGCCGCTCTACGATACATGGGTGCGTATACGCGTCGATATGGACTGGTAAGATACTACACAGGTACTCGGGGTCCTTTTTGGCTTCTTCCATTATTGATCGTCAAAGCTCGTGGCACAAAGCAGCTGGGGGGGTGGGGGCGCGCCCAGGACCCTCCTGCCGTGTCCCTTCGGCACCTCCGGGCGCGTTCTGGGGCCAACAGAGCGGGAACGGGTCCAGGAGCCCCAAAATGTCACAATTCCCACCCGGGCCAAGAACCCCGGACCAAACAGCGGGGCGGGGGGAAACGGGACCAACTCTTCCCGATCCGCGGGGTTTGGAGGCTGAAGAGGGAGGAGGAGGAGGGAGGGAGCAGCAGCTGCTCCGCCGTGGGGCTCCCCGGGGTCTGCAGGCATCCGTTCCTATTCCGTAACCCCGGTAAAATCCACAAAGCCCGAAGCCCGGAGCCCTTCGCAGGGAGGGGACAGGAGAGGGGACAGGAGGGGACAGGAGAGGGGACAGGAGAGGGGACAGGAGAGGGGACAGGAGGAAGGGACAGGAGAGGGGACAGGAGAGGGGACAGGAGAGGGGACAGGAGAGGGGACAGGAGAGGGGACAGGGAGGGGACAGGAGAGGGGACAGGAGGAAGGGACAGGAGGAAGGGACAGGAGGAAGGCTCGGCCCCCCGGGATTCCCGGGGCCCGGGCAGAGCAAAGTGCAGGCGCCCGGCGCTGCCGAGCGAGCGGGGCCGGGGCTGCCGCCCCTCGGCTCCGAGCAGAATCGGGGGGGTTTGCCCCAAAACCGGTCACAAAGCGAGGAGGGGCTGCTGCTTTTGGGGTAAAACACACGGGGAACGGGCACAGCCGAACCCGGGCTCCGCTCGCTCCCGCCGGTCCCTGGGCCCCTTTGGCGCTCTCCTTTTCCGGATTTGCAGAATTCTCAAGGCACTGGCGATGGGGATGCGGGCACGGGGAGCTCGGGGCATGGAGGGGGAGCGGCTGCTGCCCCCCATCCCGAGGGGCAGATGCGGGGCTGGGGGAGCTGCTGCCCTCCAGCCAAACGCCGCCCCGCATTCCCCAGCCTCTGCTCCTTCCTGGCGCTGCCAGCGAGGCCCCGGAGCAAAGGGGGAACCAGGGGGGACCCGAGCTCAGCTCCCCCTCCCCTGCCCCGCATGGGCACCGCGGCTGCCCCACAGCACAGGAGGGGCTGCAGGACCCCCAGGGACCCCCCAAAACGGCCCCGAGCCCTCCCCGGCCTCACCTGGGCCCTCCCTGTCGGGATGGGGAGTGCTGCAGACACCCGGGAGCCCGGGCTGGGCTTTAGGGGGGAAAAGGGGTCTGGGGGATCTGAGGGACCCCAACAAGTGACCCCCGAGGCTGCAGCACGGAGAGGAGCTGGGATGAGCAAGAGGAAAAAGGGAGCAGCAACACAAACCCACCCTGACCCGGCCCCAGGTGAGGAAGAGCTGCACAATGGGGAGGGAGCGAGGGAAGGGAGGGGAGAAGCTGAATTCCATGGCTGGGAAAACCCCAAACCTCAGCACTTCCCATCAGTGCCGAGATCCCTGCTCAGCCCTGGCTTTGGGTTTCGCTGTCCCTGGGAACCTTCCAAGGGCGGAGGAACCAACCAAAATCACCTGGACCGACCAAAATCACCTGGACCGACCAACCAACCTGGCTCCAAAGTGGCGAGTGCGACCTGAGGGGGGCTTGGCTGAGGAGGGACTGAGGGGCAGCAATTCCAGGGGCTGGAGCAGGGCCAGGGACTGGGACAAGGTTCCTTCCACACCCCAAAAACGCACGGCAGCCCTTCCCATTCCCATTCCCCATTCCCCATTATTCCCCATTCCCATTCCCCATTCCCCATTATTCCCCATTCCCCATTTCCCATTCCCCACTATTCCCCATTCCCAGCTCCATCTGCAGCACTGCAGAAGCTCCGGAGCCCCCCAGGCACACACGGGACAGAGCCCCGTGCCCACCCAGCAGGGCAGGGAGCCGACCCCAGCCCCTGCTCTGTCTGCTCCGGCCGAGCAGTGATGGAGGCTCGGGCCCCGAACCCCGGCCCCGTTCTGCTCCCATCCTCAGGACAATGCCATCATTTAAGGCCATTTCTGAGGGCATCGGGGTCCCTGAGGGGCAGCTGCTCCCGGGGCTGGGGCTGGGTTTGCCCAGGGCTGGGTTTGGGGCTGGGTTTGGGTTTGGGTTTGCCCAGGGAGCCGGGGCTGGGTTTGCCCAGGGCTGGGTTTGCCCAGGGAGGAGCCCTCGGTGCCAGAGCTCAGAGCTCCGGGAGGCTCCTGGTGAAGGTGCAACCATTTGGGGAGTGGGAACAAACCTGGGAGCAGCACAGGGACAGCAGGGAGGGTCACCGGAGGGTCACAGCCCCCAGCCCGGGCACAGGGCCACCACTGGGGCTCCCCAGATTTAGTGTTTGCCACAGGAGCCCCTGAACCCGCTCTCCCTGGGGGCTCCATCAAGGGGAAAGCGCCAGAGCCGCCCTTAAACCAAACCAGAACAAGAAGAACGAAACCCCAGAAGGGACAGGGAGGGTCCCACACCCCCCAGAACAGACCCCAGGCAGGACAGGGAGGGTCCTGTGCCCCACGATCAGAGCCCAGGCAGGAGGGAAGGTCCCGGTGGTGCTCAGAACACGCTCCAGAAGGGACAGGGAGGGCCCGGCGCCCCGCGGCCGGGCGCGCTGTGCTCAGTCCATGCAGTGCCCCGGCCCGGGGCCATCATCTGCCCGCAGAGTGTCCCTGTGGGGCCATGATGACGGGCGCGGCCGCGGGCACGGCCAGCTCTGTCCTTTGCCCGGCCATGTGGGCCAGCACCGAGCTGGCCACGGCCTCGGCGGCCGAGCGGAGCCCGTTGGGGGCGGCCGGGGCCGAGCTGTGCTGGATGACGGGCGCGGGCGAGCCCGAGGGCTCCGAGCTCTCCTTGGGGCTCTCTGCGGGACAGGAGCGCGACACGGCGGGTCAGGGACAGGGGCAGCACCGGGGGACGGGGTGGGCTGGGGCTGGTTTGGGAATGGGGCTGGTTTGCGGGACAGGGCGGGTCAGGGATGGGGGCAGCACCGGGGGGAACGGGGTGGGCTGGGGGGAAATGGGGCTGGGCTGTGAATGGGGCTGGTTTGGGGGTGAATGGGGCTGGTTTGGGGGGGGACGGGGCTGGTTTGGGAGGGAATGGGGCTGGTTTGGGGGTGAATGGGGCTGGTTTGGGGGTGAATGGGGCTGGTTTGGGTTTGGGAACGGGGCTGGTTTGGGGGGGAATGGGGCTGGTTTGGGGGTGAATGGGGCTGGTTTGGGGGTGAATGGGGCTGGTTTGGGGGTGAACGGGGCTGGTTTGGGGGTGAATGGGGCTGGTTTGGGGGTGAACGGGGCTGGTTTGGGTTTGGGGGTGAACGGGGCTGGTTTGGGTTTGGGGGTGAATGGGGCTGGTTTGGGGGGAATGGGGCTGGTTTGGGTTTGGGAACGGGGCTGGTTTGGGGGGGAATGGGGCTAGTTTGGGTTTGGGAACGGGGCTGGTTTGCGGGTGAATGGGGCTGGTTTGGGGGTGAATGGGGCTGGTTTGGGGGTGAATGGGGCTGGTTTGGGAGGGAATGGGGCTGGTTTGGGTTTGGGGGTGAACGGGGCTGGTTTGGGGGGAATGGGGCTGGTTTGGGGGTGAATGGGGCTGGTTTGGGGGTGAATGGGGCTGGTTTGGGGGTGAACGGGGCTGGTTTGGGTTTGGGGGTGAACGGGGCTGGTTTGGGTTTGGGTTTGGGAACGCTGCTGGCCCAGAGGGGGATCGGGGAGCGGCAGGAACGGGCTGGGCACTCGGCCTGCAGCAGCGAGAAGCCAAGCCCGGGGAATGTGGAACCCCCTCCCCTTGGGCAGGACACGGGACCCTCCCCACGGCCCGCTGGCACCGCTGCCCCCTCCCCAGAGCAGCAGACCCTGCCGATCCAGCCCGGTTCCAGCCCGGTTCCAGCCCGGTTCCAGCGCAGCTTCCCGAGGAGGGCAGCAGCGGCACAGCCTCCCTCCCACGCTCACTCCCAGCCCATCCATCCCTCATTAGCACGAGTTAATGAATTTCCCCCAGGTCCTGGAGCCGAGGCTGAGCAGCCCCTTCCCCACCTGCCAGCGGGAGCAGACGCCCTGGAGCTGCCATTTGGGGGGGTTTTATCCCTAAATCACCTGCTCTGCTCTTTACTGCTCCCCCGCCATTGAAATCAATCAGAGCCCATCACGAGGCTCTGCCTGCTCGGGTCTTGGGGAATTTGCAGCCCCAGACAAAGGCAGAGCCTCCTTCCCTTCGTTCCTCGGGAATTTGGGGAATTCGGCAGAGCTCAGAGCTCCTGAGCCCGGCGATCACCTGGGAGCCCTCAGATACCCCAGAGGCGCCGGCAGGAGATTCCATCTCCCTTTGCAGGGGCAAACAAGGGCACAGCTGGGATGTTTGTGGCACAGGAAACCCCAATAAAAACCCTAATAATAAAAAATGAATTCCTGCTGCTGCTGCGGGGGACTGGGATGAGCAGGGACGAGCGGGGATTTGGGGATTTGGGGACATGTGAGGGGCTCGGAGCCACCCAGGGGTGACAGCGGCTGTGCCAGGCCCCGCGAGCTCGGCCCTGTGCCCCACCAGGCAGGGCAGAACGCCACGGACCCTGACAAGGGGGCAAGGTGCAGCCCTCAACACTGAATTTTCGTTTTTTAGGTGTTTTTTTCCAGGGGTGACAGTGGCTGTGCCAGGATCCCTGTGCCCCACCAGGCAGGGCAGAACCCAGTCAGGGGGAAAGGCACAGCCTTGAACACTGAATTTTCATTTTTTAGGTATTTTTTCCCAGGGGTGCCAGGACCCCTGTGCCCCACCAGGCTCGGCAGAACCCCACAGACCCTGACAAGGCACAAGGCACAGCCCTGAACACCGAATTTTCATTTTTAGGTATTTTTTCCCCTTTTTCTGCCCGTGTTCCTGCTCTCTCAGCCCGTGCTCCCGTTTTTCCAAGGAACACTAGAGGACTCCAGCGTCCTCCCAAAGCCTCTCAGCAGCCTGAGCTGCACTGCAGGCAGGGCAGCAGGACCCAGATCCCGCCAGCTCCCGGCTCGGTGATAATGAAACAGCCAGCATTAAAAAAAGAAAATTATGGGAAGAAAAGGAGATAAAAACCAGCCTTTTCCTTTTTTTTTTTTGTTTAACTGCCAAGCCGAGGGAATGGCAGAGAATGAGCAATGGAGCTCCAGGATGTCTGGCCTTGGTGTGGGGCAGCAAATTTGGAATGTCCAAGGGACATGGGGGGCACAGGGACCCTGCCCTGGGGGCACAGGGGGGCACGGGGACACCCACCCTGCCCTGGCACTGCCCCCGTGCCAGCAGGTGCCACCCCAAGGTCACAGGGACACTCTGGGGATGCCCCTCAGTGGGATGGGCAGGAATGGCCTGGGGGGCTCCGAGGGCATTTTGGGGTGTCCTGTGCCAGCCCGGGCGCTCTGCCCTCCCTGCTGGGCGCTGCGCTGTGCCCGCCCTGCCCTGCCCTGCCGGGACCCCGAGGGACAGCGGCGACAGCGGCGACAGCCAGGGGGTGACAGGCACGGCCTGAGGGGACAGTGCCCTCCCTCCCAGCCCCGCCCGGCCCCGGCGTGCCATCACTCACCCAGGTAGCCCTGGCTCTTCTTCTGCAGCGCCGTGACGGGACAGTCCTTGTGGGCCAGCAGCAGCTGCTTCAGCTGCGCCACCTCGTTCCTGAGCAGCGTCACCTCGTTCTGAGGGGACACAGACACACGGGCACACCTGAGCCACTCCGCAGAGCGGCCCAAAACCCTCGGGGTCACAAAAACCCCCAGAGCGTCCCAAAAACCCCTCAGAGCTTCCAAAAAACCTTCAGAGCGTCCCAAAAACCCTCCGTGTCACAAAAACCCTCAGAGCGTCCCAAAAACCCCTCAGAGCTTCCCCAAAACCCTCAGTGTCCCAAAAACCCCTCAGAGCTTCCCAAAAACTCCTTGGAGCTTCCAAAAAACCTTCAGAGCGTCCCAAAAACCCTCCGTGTCACAAAAACCCTCACAGTGTCCCAAAAACCCCTCAGAGCTTCCTAAAAACCCTCAGAGCGTCCCAAAAACCCCTCAGAGCTTCCAAAAAACTCCTCAGAGCGTCCCAAAAACCCCTCAGAGCTTCCTAAAAACCTTCAGAGCGTCCCAAAAACCCTCAGAGTGTCCCAAAAACCCCTCAGAGCTTCCTAAAAACCTTCAGAGCTTCCCCAAAACCCTCAGTGTCCCAAAAACCCCTCAGAGCTTCCCAAAAACTCCTTGGAGCTTCCAAAAAACTCCTCAGAGCGTCCCAAAAACTCCTTGGAGCTTCCCAAAAAACCCATGGCCATGCCAGGGCCGCACCAGGGCTGTGCCAGGGCCATGCCAGGGCTGTGCCACCCTGTGCCCCACTCACGCTGAGCTGGATGTTCTGGCTGTGCCAGCCCCGTGCCAGCCCCGTGCCCAGCCCGTGCCCAGCCTCCTGCCCAGCCCGTGCCCAGCCCGTGCCCCACTCACGCTCAGCTGGATATTCTGGCCGTGCCAGCCCCGTGCCAGCCCCGTGCCCAGCCCCATGCCCAGCCCGTGCCCCACTCACGCTCAGCTGGATGTTCTGGCCGTGCCAGCCCCGTGCCAGCCCCGTGCCAGCCCCTGCCCAGCCTGTGCCCAGCCCGTGCCCCACTCACGCTCAGCTGGATGTTCTGGCCGTGCCAGCCCCGTGCCCAGCCCCGTGCCCAGCCCGTGCCCAGCCCATGCCCAGCCTCCTGCCCAGCCCGTGCCCAGCCCGTGCCCCACTCACGCTCAGCTGGATGTTCTGGCCGTGCCAGCCCCGTGCCCAGCCCCGTGCCCAGCCCGTGCCCAGCCCGTGCCCAGCCCGTGCCCCACTCACGCTCAGCTGGATGTTCTGGCCGTGCCAGCCCCGTGCCCAGCCCCGTGCCCAGCCCGTGCCCAGCCCGTGCCCAGCCCGTGCCCAGCCCGTGCCCCACTCACGCTCAGCTGGATGTTCTGGCTGGTGAGCTCCTCGGCCTTCTTCTCCAGCGAGGACACCCAGAGCTTGCGTTTCTGCCGGCAGCGCGAGGCGGCCGCGCGGTTCCGCTCCAGGAAGCGCTGCCGGCGCTCGTCCGGGTCCTCGTCAGCCGCGCGCCGGCGCCGGCCCCCGGAGCTGGGCGTGGGCTGGGCCGGGGACACCTGCGGGGACAGCGAGACATGGGCACACCTGGGGACAGGGACATGGGCACACCTGGGGACAGCGAGAGATGGGCACACCTGGGGACAGTGAGAGATGGGCATGGGCACACCTGGGGACAGTGACAGGGACATGGGCACACCTGGGGACAGTGAGAGATGGGCACACCTGGGGACAGCGAGAGGGACATGGGCACACCTGGGGACAGCGAGAGATGGGCACACCTGGGGACAGCGAGACATGGGCACACCTGGGGACAGCGAGAGATGGGCATGGGCACCTGGGGACAGTGAGACATGGGCACACCTGGGGACAGTGAGAGATGGGCACACCTGGGGACAGCGAGAGGGACATGGGCACACCTGGGGACAGCGAGAGATGGGCACACCTGGGGACAGTGAGAGATGGGCACACCTGGGGACAGCGAGAGATGGGCACACCTGGGGAGAGGGACAGGGACATGGGCACACCTGGGGACAGCGAGAGATGGGCACACCTGGGGACAGCGAGAGATGGACATGGGCACACCTGGGGACAGTGAGAGATGGGCATGGGCACACCTGGGGACAGCGAGAGATGGGCACACCTGGGGACAGGGAGACATGGGCACACCTGGGGACAGCGAGAGATGGGCACACCTGGGGACAGCGACAGGGACATGGGCACCTGGGGACAGGGACAGGGACATGGGCACACCTGGGGACAGCGAGAGATGGGTGTGGGCTGCGCTGGGGACACCTGCAGGGACAGGGACAGGGAGAGGGGACAGGGACAGGGACAGGGACAGGCTCAGCAGCGGCTCTGGGACAGGCAGGACACGGCGCTGGCACCGCAGAGTGAACAGAGCTCGGTCCTGCTGCCGCTGCCAGGCACGGCCACTGCTCAGGGCAGCAGATAATCCCGGCTTTCAAGAATGCAATTTACTTTAAAAATTAATTTTCCCCTCAAAACCTGCAGCCAAACAAGGCCTGGGAGGCGACGGGGAACGGGAGGGTTTGCAGCGCCCTGGTTTTATTGGGGAGAACAAAGGGAGAGCAGCCAGGGCTGGCAGCAGAGCAGCTCCAGCCCCATGGAGAGAGGGGCCAGCCCAGCCCCACACAATGAGGGGCCGGCCCAGCCCCAGAGCAGCATCTGGAGACCAAACCCTGCGCAGCCAGCCGAGCGAGCAGGCGGCCACGCTGATGGAGCTGCTGGCACTCGGCTGCTGCAGAGCCAGCCCGGCTGACTGTCTGAGCGGGGAGCGTTTAACCCGCATTGGGCAGGGACAGGAGGGGAAATGCCCCTTCCCAGCCAACCCCGGGGCTGCCAGGCAGGTGAGGCAGGGCTGGAGCCCCTGCCTGGTGCTGCCTCAGTGCGGAGCAGCCCTGGAATGGACAGGGTTTAACCCCTTCTGCAGTGTGGGGGGGGCGCTGGGAGGGTTTGTGCTCCTTGCCAAGGCCTGGGAGCCCCAGTGTAGAGCAGGAGCAGTCCCAGGGCAGCCCCAGCTGCAGCTCCAGGGCAGCCCCAGCATTATCAGCATTACCAGCGGCCGCAGCACACACACACACACACACACACACACACACACACCTGTGGCTGGGCCGGGGACGGCGTGTCGGGGTGCTGTCCCCCCTGGCTCTGCTCCGGCCGCGCGGTCACCAGGGTGCTGGCCGAGCCCACGGCCAGGCTGCTGCCGTTCAGCGAGGAGGAGGCTGCCAGGCTGGCCTTCAGCCTCTGGGAGGGGCAAAAAGGGGCATCAGAGGGGCTGCCAGGGCCCCGGCAGCCCCTGCAGCCACCCTGCAGCCACCCCGCTGGACACGGCCACCAGCTGCGTCCAGTCCAGCCCAGCGGGCAGTGCCCAGCCCAGCCCTGCCCAGGTGTCCCCGAGTGCCCACAGCGGGATCTGAGGGTGCAGAGCGGCCCAGGGGTGCCCGGTGACAATGGTGCCCAATCCCCTCCCTGGCTCTGTGGGGAGGGGAGCAGCCCCTGAGGGACCCAGGGGTGACAATGGTGACACCGGCGCCCAGTCCCCTCCCTGGGCAGGGGAGCTGCCCCAGCCAGGAGCTGCTGGGGCCTGGGGACCCCCTGACAGTGCCACCACTCACCAGTTTGGCTTCCGAGTGCACGGGGAGTGCTGAGGGCGACAGGGACCCGCTGCTGCTGCTGCTGCTGCTGCCGGGGGGCCCGGGGATGCCAGGGATGTTGGGCACCATGGCCACGGGCCGGGCCAGCTGCGGGCAGCGGGACAGAGGCGTTGGCACCGGAGCAGCTCCCGACAGGGCAGGGCTGCCAACCCTGAGTGCCACAATCCCCCAGCACGGAGCACAGGGCAGAGCTGCCAACCCTGAGTGCCACAATCCCCCAGCACGGAGCACAGGGCAGGTTCTGGAAGGTTCTCTCACCGAGATGACAGACGGCATCTGCACGGGGGGCCCGGGCAGCACGGGCACGGTCTGGCCGTTGGCGAGCTGCACGACGAGAGGGAGGGAGGAGCTGGGAGAGCTGAAAAACACAATGACAGCAGCCCTGCAAAACTGCAAAACACAACAACAGCCCTGCAAAACCGCCCTGGGAGAGCCGCAAAATAACCCTGCACCACTGCACCACTGCCCTATGAGAGCTGCAAAACACAACAGCAGCTCTGCACCACTGCAAAACACAACAGCAGCAGCTCTGCAAAACTGCCCTGGGAGAGCTGCAAAACACAACAGCAGCTCTGCACCACTGCCTGGGCCATGGCAGCGCCAGCCGTGCCAGCTGTGCCAGCCCAGCAGCCCCACTGTGGCAGCTCCCCCTGGCTCCCAGGGAATTCCCGGATGGAATTCCTGCCCCTGGAGCTCTCCCTGCCCATACTCACCCAGCTGTCTGTCAGTCAGTCTGTCTGTCTGTCAGTCTGTCAGTCTGTCTGTCTGTCAGTCACAATCCCAGCCCATACTCACCCCAGGTGCCAGCTGGCGGGCGGTGCCCGTGCTCACCCAGCTGTCTGTCTGTCAGTCAGTCTGTCTGTCTGTCAGTCACAATCCCAGCCCATACTCACCCCAGGTGCCAGCTGGCGGGCGGTGCCCGTGCTCACCCAGCTGTCTGTCTGTCAGTCAGTCTGTCTGTCTGTCAGTCACAATCCCAGCCCATACTCACCCCAGGTGCCAGCTGGCGGGCGGTGCCCGTGCTCACCCAGCTGTCTGTCAGTCAGTCTGTCTGTCAGTCAGTCTGTCTGTCTGTCTGTCTGTCAGTCACAATCCCTGCCCACACTCACCCGAGGTGGCGGCTGGCGGGCGGCGCCTGGGTGATGACCGAGGTTGGCGAGGGCAGCGTGGCCGCGGCGTGCAGGCTGTCGTAGCCCAGGTGCAGCGGCAGCGAGCCCGGCCGCACGATGGTGGGCGTGGGGGTGGACAGGACCACGGCCTTGGGGGGGCCCTCCTGGGGGGCAGAGAGCACAAACAGGGGCTGCTCAATGCCACATGCTCAGCCTCCAGAAACCCCCATCACAGACACCCAGGGGAATGCATCACCCACACGGCGAGGGGCGCAAAGCTCCAGCCACTGCACTCGGGGTGTTTGGGAGGGAGCTGAAACTCCAGCCCCTCCATCCAGGATGTTTTAGAAGCTCAAGCCCCTCCATCTGGGGTGTTTGAGATGGAGGTGAAGTTTCAGCCCCCCACTATTCAGGACGTTTTAGGAGCTCCAGCCCCTCCATTTGGGGTGCTTTAGGAAGGGGTGAATCTCCAGCCCCTGTGTCCCTTCAGAGCCCAAATCCGGCCCCAGAAAAGCCCAAATCCGGCCCTGAGGAGCCCAGCCGGGTGCCCAGGGCACCACCGCACCTTGTCCCGGTCCCGGTCCCGGTCCCGCTGGGGCGAGCGCGGCCGCGCTGCCGCGGGGCTCTCGGGCGGCGACGAGTCCACGTCCAGCGGCTCCTCCTCCTTGACCCGCACGTCCGGCGTGGAGGGCAGCGACATGTCCAGGGCGCCCGAGCCCTGCGGGGAGGAGGGATGGTCAGACTGGCAGCGACAGACAGACAGACAGACAGATCTAGGGCAGACAGACAGACTGGCAGCGACAGACAGACAGACAGATCTAGGGCAGACAGACAGACTGGCAGCGACAGACAGACAGATCCAGGGCAGACAGACAGACTGGCAGCGACAGACAGACAGATCTAGGGCAGACAGCCTGGGGAGGGACAGCTTGGCAGGGACAGACAGACTGGGAGCGACAGCTCGGGAGGGACAGACAACCCTGGAAGGACAGACAGCTCTGGGATGGACAGACAGCTCTGGGAGGACAGACAGACACCCTGGAAGGAGCCCCCATCTCGCGCTGCCTGCGAAACGCTCTCTGCTCTCCGAGTTGGAGGCTCAGGCCCCCAGCCTTGCCCATTTATTATCATTATCATTATTATTATCATTATTATCATTACAATTGTTATTTATTGGCACTGCGGCAGCCCCTGTGAGCGCGTGGGGCGGCTCCAGCCCGGCCCAGAGGGAGCTGCAGCCCCCGCAGCCCCGATGGCAGCACCGTGTGGGGCCCAGTGACAGACAGCACTGCCCCACGGGCTGTTTGGGGATTTTCAGCATGAAAAGGGCCCTGCGAAGGAGAACAGGCACCCCAGCCAAACGCCTGCGAGTTACAGGAGGCACTTTCACTCACGCAAGAGCTGTAAAACATTGTATAAATCAGCCTGAATTATTTTATTACCCGATTATCAAAAGCAAACAAAGGGCCATGCAAGTTATTAAATATCTATGAGCGCCCCATTAAAATAAAACCCAACCATATGCCTGGAGTTGGCCCCTTGCCACCACCCTGGGATCCAGCAGAGCCACGTGGCCCGGAGGAACCAGCCAGGGACGTGCAGGGGACACCAGGGCCAGGGCTCAGCTGAATTCGGGGTCCCAGACCTGCAGGGAGGCCGTGGCAGGGCAGGGATGCTGCTCCAGGGCTGGCAAATCACCCGGATCCTGCTCCTGCCCGGGCAGGGGAAACTGTCCCTAAAGCAGCCCTGGCTTTGGCCAGCCTGTGCTCCGCCCCTGCCTGCTCCCTGTCCGTCTGTCTGTCCGTCCATCCATCCGTCCATCCATCCATCCGTCCATCCATCCATCCATCATCCATCCATCCATCCATCCATCCATCCATCCATCCATCCATCCATCCATCATCCATCCATCCGTCCATCCATCCATCCATCCATCCATCCATCCATCCGTCCATCCATCCATCCATCCATCCATCCATCCATCATCCATCCATCCGTCCATCCATCCATCCATCATCCATCCATCCGTCCATCCATCCATCCATCCATCCATCCATCCATCCATCCATCATCCATCCATCCGTCCATCCATCCATCCATCCATCCATCCATCCATCCGTCCATCCATCCATCCATCCATCCATCCATCCATCCATCATCCATCCATCATCCATCCATCCATCCATCATCCATCCATCCATCCATCCATCCATCCATCCATCCATCCATCCATCCGTCCATCCATCCATCATCCATCCATCCATCCATCCATCCATCCATCCATCCATCCATCCATCCATCATCCATCCATCCGTCCATCCATCCATCCATCCATCCATCCATCCATCCGTCCATCCATCCATCCATCCATCCATCCATCCATCCATCCATCATCCATCCATCCGTCCATCCATCCATCCATCCATCCATCCCTGCTCCATCCATTCATCCATTCATCCATCCATCCATCCATCCATCATCCATCCATCCGTCCATCCGTCCATCCATCCATCCGTCCATCCATCCATCCATCCATCCATCCATCCATCCGTCCATCCATCCATCCATCCATCCATCCATCCATCCATCCATCATCCATCCATCCGTCCATCCATCCATCCATCCATCCATCCCTGCTCCATCCATTCATCCATTCATCCATCCATCCATCCATCCATCATCCATCCATCCATCCATCCATCATCCATCCATCCGTCCATCCGTCCATCCATCATCCATCCATCCATCATCCATCCATCCATCCATCCATCCATCCATCCATCCGTCCATCCATCCATCCATCCCTGCTCCATCCATTCATCCATCCATCCATCCATCCCCTCATTTTGGGGTGCTTTAGTGGGGGACACAGCTCCAGCCCCTTGGTTTGGGCTATTTTGGAGCTCCAGCCCCTCCTTTTGGGGTATTTCACAGAGGACACAGCTCCAGCCCCCTGGGCAGCTCCCCTGGGCGGTTCTGCCCGCGGTAGGTGCAGCAATAACCAAACTACCTGCCCTTATACGCATTCACCTGCCCTTATACCCACTTACCTGCCCTTACAAGCATTTTTTTCCTGCCCTTTCAGAGCCCAGCCATGCTGTAGGTGCAGCAAACACCATTTTCCTGCCCTTATTCCCGTTTTCCTGCCCCTGTTCCCGTTTCCCTGCCCCTGTCCCCATTTTCCTGCCCTTATTCCCATTTTCCTGCCCCCGTTCCCGTTTCCCTGCCCCCATTCCCGTTTCCCTGCCCCGTTCCCGTTTCCCTGCCCCTGTCCCCGTTTCCCTGCCCCCGTTCCCGTTTCCCTGCCCCGTTCCCGTTTCCCTGCCCCGTTCCCGTTTCCCTGCCCCGTTCCCGTTTCCCTGCCCCGTTCCCGTTTCCCTGCCCCGTTCCCGTTTCCCTGCCCCTGTCCCCGTTTCCCTGCCCCTGTCCCCGTTTCCCTGCCCCTGTCCCCGTTTCCCTGCCCCTGTCCCCGTTTCCCTGCCCCGTTCCCGTTTCCCTGCCCCTGTCCCCGTTTCCCTGCCCCTGTCCCCGTTTCCCTGCCCCCGTTCCCGTTTCCCTGCCCCTGTCCCCGTTTCCCTGCCCCTGTCCCCGTTTCCCTGCCCCGTTCCCGTTTCCCTGCCCCGTTCCCGTTTCCCGGCCCCGTTCCCATTTCCCTGCCCCTGTCCCCGTTTCCCTGCCCCGTTCCCGTTTCCCTGCTCCTGCTCCCATTTCCCTGCCCCCGTTCCCGTTTCCCTGCCCCCGTTCCCGTTTCCCTGCCCCTGTTCCCGTTTCCCGGCCCCGTTCCCGTTTCCCTGCCCCGTTCCCGTTTCCCTGCCCCCGTTCCCGTTTCCCCGCCCCGTTCCCGTTTCCCTGCCCCCGTTCCCGTTTCCCGGCCCCGTTCCCGTTTCCCTGCCCCGTTCCCGTTTCCCTGCCCCTGTCCCCGTTTCCCTGCCCCCGTTCCCGTTTCCCTGCCCCGTTCCCGTTTCCCTGCCCCGTTCCCGTTTCCCGGCCCCGTTCCCGTTTCCCTGCCCCTGTCCCCGTTTCCCTGCCCCGTTCCCGTTTCCCTGCCCCTGTCCCCGTTTCCCTGCCCCTGTCCCCGTTTCCCTGCCCCGTTCCCGTTTCCCTGCCCCCGTTCCCGTTTCCCCGCCCCGTTCCCGTTTCCCTGCCCTGTCCCCGTTTCCCGGCCCCGTTCCCGTTTCCCGGCCCGCCCGGGGATCACACAGAGCCGGGATCATCGCCCAGCCTCGCTCGAGCCGCTCACGGCGCCCCCGGGGACGCGCCCGCGGCTCGATCAGCGGCGCTGGAGCGGCGCCACCGCGCAAGGGGAGGGCAAGCACGAACCGGGATGGAGGCGGGGGGCGCGGCCCGGCCCCGGAGCGACCGCTGGCCTGGCCGGACAGGGCCTGAGCAGGGACGACCCCTCCCTAAAACCCCAGCTCCGTGCGGGGAATATTCCGGAATCGTTTCTCAGGAGTATTTAGGTTGATCCCTGCCTGCTCCTGCCCCCCATCCTGGGCTGTTCCTGCCCCCCATCCCTGCCCGTTCCTGCCCCCCATCCCCGCCTGTTCCTGCCCCCCATCTCTGCCCATTCCTGCCCCCCATCCCCGCCTGTTCCTGCCCCCCATCCCTGCCCGTTCCTGCCCCCCATCCTGGGCTGTTCCTGCCCCCCATCCCTGCCCGTTCCTGCCCCCCATCCTGGGCTGTTCCTGCCCCCCATCCCTGCCTGTTCCTGCCCCCCATCCTGGGCTGTTCCTGCCCCCCATCCCTGCCCGTTCCTGCCCCCCATCCTGGGCTGTTCCTGCCCCCCATCCTGGGCTGTTCCTGCCCCTCATCCCTGTCCCCATTCCCTGCCCATTCCTGCCCCCCATCCCCACCTGTTCCTGCCCCCCATCCTGGGCTGTTCCTGCCCCCCATCCTGGGCTGTTCCTGCCCCTCATCCCGGGCTGTTCCTGCCCCCCATCCCGGGCTGTTCCTGCCCCCCATCTCTGCCCGTTCCTGCCCCCCATCCTGGGCTGTTCCTGCCCCCCATCTCGGGCTGTTCCTGCCCCCCATCTCGGGCTGTTCCTGCCCCCCATCCCTGTCCCCATTCCCTGCCTGTTCCTGCCCCCCATCCCTGCCTGTTCCTGCCCCTCATCCTGGGCTGTTCCTGCCCCCCATCCCCGCCTGTTCCTGCCCCCCATCCCGGGCTGTTCCTGCCCCCCATCTCTGCCCGTTCCTGCCCCCCATCCCTGTCCCCATCCCCGCCTGTTCCTGCCCCCCATCTCGGGCTGTTCCTGCCCCCCATCCCTGTCCCCATTCCCTGCCTGTTCCTGCCTCCCTTCCCCGCTCCAGAACAAAGGGCAGGAGCCTTTGCCGCAGCCGCATACCAATGAGAGAGATCAATTTCGGTTTAAAGAGCCTGTTATTGGCGAGCGGGGGGAGCGGCTGGGAAGGCAGGTTTCAGTTTTAATTCTGAATTCCTCCGTTCCCCATCTCGGCAAGATTTACGCGGCTCGGCTCCCGCAGTTTATTTCCGAGCAGCGCCGCTGACTGCGAGCGTATGCGCGGCCATACATCAATTTAGTAAATGTATGTGCCAGGCTGCGCGCCCGGCACGCATCTGCTGCCGCTCCCGCCCGGCCGGCGGGCGGGGCGGGGGCTGCAAATGTCCTTAATTAGCTGCTTTCTGATGAGATCCCCGCGTCCTTCAGCCGCCGGCGCTCGCCGGGCTGCGGGGGCAGCCGGCATCGATGGCGCTGGCGGAGCGCGGAGCTCTTTGTTAGCGAACCTGCTCCTTCCCACCGAGCTGCGACGGAGCCCCGGTGCCCCCATCCCATCCGTGCCTGCCCCTCCAAGGCGCCATCCCGCCGGGCCTCGGCCCCGAGGGGTTCTGCTCCCAACCCGGGCCCTGCAGCTCCTTCCCGGTCATTATTATGGGTACTCCCCCTCTCCATTTCTGCAGCTCCTTCCCGGTCATTATTATGGGTACTCCCCCTCTCCATTTCTGCAGCTCCTTCCCTGTCGTTATTATGGGTACTCCCCCTCTCCATTTCTGTAGTTCCTTCCCTGCCATTATTTTGGATATTCCCCCCTCTCTGTTTCTGCAGTTCCTTCCCTGCCATTATTTTGGATATTCCCCCCTCTCTGTTTCTGCAGTTCCTTCCCTGCCATTATTTTGGATATTCCCCCCTCTCTGTTTCTGCAGTTCCTTCCCTGTCATTACTTTGGATATTCCCCCCTCTCTGTTTCTGCAGTTCCTTCCCTGTCAGGTGTTTTGGGCTCTCCCCCTCTCTATTTCCCCCCTTTTTCCGAAGTGCAAAGCCAAAGGAATAATAAACCATTAAATCAGCTCCCGGCAGGCCAGGATCGGTGGGAACGGCGCCAAAGTCACCCGAGTGACACCAACAAGGCCCCACACGGCAGCAGATCCCGCCGGGGCCGTGCCTCGCACGGGAGCCGCCCCAGTCCCTCCCAGTGCTCCCAGTCCCTCCCAGTGCTCCCAGTCCCTCCCAGTGCCCCTCTTGCCTTTTTCTCGTCATCCTCGGCCGCTTTCTTGAACTCGTGCTCGAAGGAGCTGGCCAGCTCGTTGAACAGCCCCACCTCCTCACAGTTCTTCAGGAACCGCGTCGGGGTCGGGGTCTGATCTGGGTCGGAACACCGGGAATTGGTCAGGGAGAGCAAAACCAAAAATCCCCATTTTACCACCCCAGTCCCTCAGTGGGAGCCCCGGGACCGTGGGTGTCACCCTGGGGACAGCCAGTGACACTCTGGAACGGGGACAGTCACTGTGAGCTGGGTTTGTTTCTCTGGGGTTTAGTTTTGTTTTGTTTTGTTTTCCCCAAAACCCCTCCAGGGTGTCCCCTCTGTCACCCAGCAGGGACACAGAGGCACAGGAGGGACCCTGGGGTCTCTCTGCTCTGAGATTTGTGGGGTTTGGGTTCCCCCATTTTACAGAGGCTGTGGGAGCTCTGGCTGGGGCTCTGCAGAGCTCGTGGGGCTTTAATTTATTTTATTTATTTAATTTATTAACTGCAGCTTCCTAAAAGCTCGGGGAAAACTGACACCTGGGCCGAGAGGGGAAGCTGCTCTGTGAGGGCTGGCTCATCGTGCTCAAAGCACGCGCAGAGACGTGAAAGCCCTTCTGGCCATAAATCCTCCAGCCTTTAATAAAAAACGGCGAGAGCTTAAAAAAAAAAAAAAAAAAAAAAAAAAAAAACAACCCAAACCCCACAAAACCTGATACCACCATAAAAAATAAAGGAAAAACGTGGAAGGCTGATGAAATGCAGATCAGGGGTTTATGGGGCGCAGCTGTGCCTGGCGCCCAGCCCGCCGTACCTGCGATGATGACGGAGTCGGTGCGAGCGGGGCCGAACTTGAGCGTCAGCTCGTGCTTGTGCTTGTGCACGGCCAGGTGGTCCTCGTTGGTGAACCTCTGCAAGGCAACGGGCACGGGACGGTGATAAACGCTCGGGGTATGGGCACAGGACGGGCACAGAACGGGCACAGGATGGGCAATCAATGCTCGGGGTATGGGCACAGAACGGGCACAGGACGGTGATAAACGCTCGGGGTATGGGCACAGGACGGGCACAGAACAGGCACAGGACGGGCACAGGATGGGCGATCAATGCTCGGGGTATGGGCACAGAACGGGCACAGGACGGGCACAGAACGGGCAATCAGCGCTCGGGGTCATGGGCACAGAACAGGCACAGAACGGGCAATGAATGCTCGGGGTATGGGCACAGAACGGGCAATCAATGCTCGGGGTATGGGCACAGAACGGGCACAGAACGGGCAATCAATGCTCGGGGTATGGGCACAGAACGGGCAATCAGCGCTCGGGGTATGGGCACAGAACGGGCAATCAATGCTCGGGGTCATGGGCACAGAACGGGCACAGAACGGGCAATCAATGCTCGGGGTATGGGCACAGAACGGGCACAGAACGGGCAATCAGCGCTCGGGGTATGGGCACAGAATGGGCACAGAATGGGCAATCAGCGCTCGGGGTATGGGCACAGAACGGGCACAGAACGGGCAATGAATGCTCGGGGTATGGGCACAGAATGGGCAATCAGCGCTCGGGGTATGGGCACAGAACGGGCACAGAACGGGCACAGGACAGACGATCAGCGCTCAGGGTCATGGGCTCGTCCTATGGAGGGGGAGAGGGGCTGGAGACAATGGAGGGGGGATCTGGGGCTGTGGGAGAAGGGACAGAGGGGGACAGGGGGTGGGACAGGGTGACAGGGCAGTGGGACAGGGTGACAGGGCTGTGGGACAAGGGGACAGAAGGGGACAGGGCTGTGGGAGCAGGGTAAGGGTTAGGGGTAAATGCAAGCAAATTCTGAACCCCAAAATTCCCACTCTGTTGCTGGCTGAGGAAGAGGCGAATTTGGCGCAATTTGGGCAACTCTTCCTGCATGGGGCGAGGGCAGAGCCGGCCCCAGCCGGCAGGTTCAGCTCCTGAGGTTTTATGGAGTGAGGGCGGGGCAGCATGTGCCCCAACCCCAGCCCCGGGGGGAGCTGCAGGATGGACCCCATCTCCAGGGAGGGCAAAACCCCATGGAGTGCTGTGGGGCCGGCTGTGGGGCCGGCTGTGGGGCCGGCTGTGGGGCCGGCTGTGGGGCTGGCTGTGGGGCCGGCTGTGGGGCCGGCTGTGGGGCCGGCTCTGGGGCTGGCTGTGGGCAGGCTCTGGGGCCGGCTGTGGGGCTGGCTGTGGGCAGGCTCTGGGGCCGGCTGTGGGGCCGGCTGTGGGCAGGCTCTGGGGCCGGCTGTGGGGCCGGCTGTGGGGCAGGCTGTGGGGCCGGCTGTGGGGCCGGCTGTGGGGCCGGCTGTGGGCAGGCTCTGGGGCTGGCTGTGGGGCAGGCTGTGGGCAGGCTCTGGGGCAGGCTGTGGGGCCGGCTGTGGGGCAGGCTGTGGGGCCGGCTGTGGGCCGGCTGTGGGGCCGGCTGTGGGCAGGCTCTGGGGCTGGCTGTGGGGCAGGCTCTGGGGCTGGCTGTGGGGCCGGCTGTGGGGCCGGCTGTGGGGCTGGCTGTGGGGCCGGCTGTGGGGCTGGCTGTGGGGCCGGCTGTGGGCAGGCTCTGGGTCTGGCTGTGGGGCAGGCTGTGGGGCAGGCTGTGGGGCCGGCTGTGGGGCTGGCTGTGGGCAGGCTCTGGGGCCGGCTGTGGGGCCGGCTGTGGGCAGGCTCTGGGTCTGGCTGTGGGCAGGCTCTGGGGCCGGCTGTGGGGCCGGCTGTGGGGCAGGCTGTGGGGCTGGCTGTGGGGCCGGCTGTGGGGCTGCAGAGGCAGACAAAGGCTGAGCAGGGGGAGCTCGGCACGGACGGGGTTACAGCACAGCCCCGTAAGGCGCAGGATGGATTGCAGCTCTCCTAACAGACTGCGACAAAGGCAACGCAGCGCCCTGCGCACGGCAACAAACGCTGCAGCAGCAGCAGAGCAGCAGCAGCAAAGCAGCAGAGCAGCAGCATCAGCATCAGCAAAGCAGCAGCAGAGCAGCAGCAGCAGAGCAGCAGCAGCAAAGCAGCAGCAGCAAAGCAGCAGCAGAGCAGCAGCACATTCCTCCCTTTCCCCTTCCCTCCCTCACAGGCACCCCAGTCCCACCCAGAGCCACCCGCTCCTGGGGGGCTGCCCCACGGGGACACCCACCGCGGGCCTGGCCATGGCTTTATTTATGGCTCTGAGCAAATAAATCTGGGTTTTGAGCTGAGCGCAGGGGGGACAATCCCTCGGTGGCAGGGGACAATCCATTGGTTGCACGGGACAATTCTGCCCCTCGATGGCAGGGGACACCCATAGCTGGGGACACCCATAGCTGGGGACACCCAGACCTTGGGGACACCCAGACCTTGGGGACACCCATAGCTGGGGACACCCATAGCTGGGGACACCCAGACCTTGGGGACACCCATAGCTGGGGACACCCATAGCTGGGGACACCCAGACCTTGGGGACACCCATAGCTGGGGACACCCAGACCTTGGGGACACCCATAGCTGGGGACACCCAGACCTTGGGGACACCCATAGCTGGGGACACCCATAGCTGGGGACACCCAGACCTTGGGGACACCCAGACCTTGGGGACACCCAGACCTTGGGGACACCCATAGCTGGGGACACCCATACCTGGGGACACCCAGACCTTGGGGACACCCATACCTGGGGACACCCAGACCTTGGGGACACCCATAGCTGGGGACACCCAGCCCCTGTCCCCGAGCTCAAGGACAAGGGGTCACACACTCGCACACCGCGCGTCCTCCGGGGCTCTCCAGGTGCTCTGCCGGCCGCCCGCGGTTTGGGCTCAGACTCAGAGAAATCGGAGCTGGCGGCAGAAGCGCCAGGAGGGTTTTGCCAGGCGCAGAGCCCCTCCATCTCCCCCGGCTCTGTTCCGTAACCCAACCCTAAATAAACCCCGAATCAAATTCTCGGCAGCTCGGCCAAAATCTGCCTGATCTGGGCTTGCTTTCCCTCCCCGCTGCTCTGCCCCAGCCTCCCACAAACGCTTTTTGTCCGAGGAGCTTTCACAGATCCCCGAAACCTCCGAACAAAGGAGCGGGAGAGGGGGGATTCGGGAATTATTCCAGAATTCCGTAATTCGGGAATTCGGGAATCGCCCTGCCGAGGGGCCCTGCAGGGGAAGGGACGCCCACGTTTCTCCGTGGTTTTGCGGGGAAGGGACACCCACGTTTCTCCGTGGTTTTGGCCCCAAAATCCCCCGGTTTTATGGAATTCGGCTGGGATGGGGCGAAGGGAGGGAAATGACCCCGGCTTTTGTGCGGGGCTGGGATGAATATTTGAATACTGAGCAGGCGGGCGGCCTCGGAAACCCGAGCACCTCAGTCGGAGGTGGGGGGAAATGAAAAAGAAGAAAATCCCCAATTCTGCCGCTCCGCTTTGCGCTGAATAAATGTGATTTTTGGGCCAGGAGGCGCAGCGCAGGGTCGTGTCTCCCCCAGCAGCCCCAGCCCGGCCTCGCCAACGCCAGGTTTATTTTAATCTTTCATTTTCCTTCATTGCCGGATTTTTTTTTTCCCCTAATTTTTTTTTTTTTTTTTCCCCGGCACTTTGGGTGCGCCGGGCGCGCGTTACAGCTCTATTTAACATCTTTATGTGGGCTCGCAGCTCGGGAGCTCTCTCCTTCCCTGCGCAGAAATGCTCACAGACACAATATATCTTCCCGCACGCATTTCCAAACGCCGAAAGCCAGAGGCTGAGTCTGGCGCTCGGGCTCTAAATCATGTCATTTTACACAGAGAGGGGGAGAGCAGGGGGGGAACGAGGGGAAAAAAATGGAATGAGTTAAAGCCACAGCGCTGGCTTTAATATTTAATCTCCTTCCATCAGCAGCTGACATGCAGCAGGGTTATTTCAGCTGCTATTTTGCGGGTGTCGGAATTAAAAAGAAGATGTTGGCTGTAAAGTCTTTGGGGCGAGGGACAGCACAGGGCGAGCGCTGCCAGCGGCCCTCGGGCTTTCCCGCAGCCCCAAATTCGGCGTTTACTGCACGGACAATGGACGGAACCGGGCCGGGCGGGACGAACCCACGGCGCCCCCGGGCTGTGACAGCTCCGGGATGGACGCGCTGGCTCCGAGCCGTCCCGAGCCGTTCCGAGCCGTTCCGAGCCGGGCCGAGCCGTCCCGAGCCGTGTGTAGCGCACACACAATGCGGGAGGGATTTGTGCCGCCGTTTAACGAGCGCGACACCAGCGACAAGGGCTCGCTCGGCTGCTCGGGGCCCTCCTGCCTCCCGAGAGCCGGGGCTGTGCGCGGCACCGGGGCATAGGGGAGCCGGGGCAGGGCTTGGCCTCGCCGGGCCCGCTCCGAGCGGATCCAGGGCCGCAGTTCCCGGTGGAACCCCGGCGGTACCGGGCCGCAGTTCCCGGTGTAACCCGACGGTACTGGGCCGCAGTTCCCGGTGTAACCCCGGCGGTACCGGGCCGCAAGTCCCGGTGGAACCCCGGCGGTACCGGGCCGCAGTTCCCGGTGGAACCCGGCGGTACCGGGCCGCAGTTCCCGGTGGAACCCCGGCGGTACCGGGCCGCAGTTCCCGGTGGAACCCGGCGGTACCGGGCCGCAGTTCCCGGTGTAACCCCGGCGGTACCGGGCCGCAGTTCCCGGTGTAACCCCGGCGGTACCGGGCCGCAGTTCCCGGTGGAACCCCGGCGGTACCGGGCCGCAGTTCCCGGTGGAACCCGGCGGTACCGGGCCGCAGTTCCCGGTGTAACCCCGGCGGTACCGGGCCGCAGTTCCCGGTGGAACCCGGCGGTACCGGGCCGCAGTTCCCGGTGGAACCCGGCGGTACCGGGCCGCAGTTCCCGGTGTAACCCCGGCGGTACCGGGCCGCAATTCCCGGTGGAACCCCGGCGGTACCGGGCTCGGCAGGGCCGGGGAGCTGCGGGGCCGCTCAGGGCGGAATTAACGGGATTAATTAACGAGCTGTCAGCGGCGCGGGGAGGCCGAGCCCTGCTCCGAGCGTGACTCGGCACCGGAGCCGCCCTGGCCACGGGGATGGGTGACAGGGTGACACTGCCATGGTGACAGCACTGGGGCCACCCTGGTGACAACACTGGAGCCACCCTGGCCACGGGGATGGGGCTGCCATGGTGACACGGCTGGGGCCACCACCCTGGTGACAGCGCTGGTGCCACTGTGGAGACAGCACTGGAGCCACCGCGGCCATAGGGCTCAGGCCACCCTGGTGACAGGGCTGGGGCCACTACCGCGGTGACAGGGCTGAAGCCACCGTGATCACAGCCCTGGGGCCACCCTGGTGACAGCGCTGGGGCCGCCGAGCCCCTGGGGACACGGCCCTGAGCCACCCGAGCACGGAGGGACGGCGGGCAGCAGCGGCAGCGGAGGCTGCACTGCGGAGCGGGAGGGAAGCGATGCAGGGCGAGGAGCGCGGGCTGAGCTCAAAGTCACCGCCTGGAAACGCCGCCACGCTCTGCGCTTGGGGCTGCAGACACGCTCCCTGCTCACTGCCAGGCTGCAGACGCTCCCTGCTCATTGCCGTTCCGGGCGCACGGAGGGGTCACGGTGACCCCACGGGCAAGGGGGCCCCGCGTGGCTGTCCCGGGTGTGCCGTGACCAGGATGACAGTCCCGGGTGTGCCGTGACCCCGGCTCCATCTCCCATCTCCCATCTCAGCAACGCCCGGTAATTCCCTCCTCCCCGGCCGCTCGGATTAATGAATTAATTCGCTAATGTGCCCCAAGTGCCCCGATCGCGGTGATTCACGGCAGGGGGGACAGCGGCAATCCCCGAGCCCCGTTCCATCGGCAGGGAAGGAGCACGGCAATGACCGAACCCTGTTCCACCGGAGGGAAGGAGGTGTCGGTGCGGGGCCAGCGCCGCGCACACGCTCGGCGCGGCACAGTCCAGCCCCGCACGGACAAACGGAGCTGTCTGTCCGTCTGCCTCTTCCAAAGGGACCCAACCCCACAAGGACAAACGGAGCCGTCTGTCTGTCTGCCTTTTCCAACCGGACCCGTGCCAGCGCCCACAGAGGCTCCGATTTTGGGGGCCGGGGGTGCTCGGGGCCGCTCCCCACGGCCGGAGCAGGGACGGGAAGCGGCTCCGATCCCGGTGCTGCCGGGGGATGGAGGAGCAGGAGGAGGAGGAGGGAGGAAGGAGCAGCTCAGGAAGGAAAACCAGGCCGGGAAAGGCGCGGGGAGAGCTCGGGCTGCACGGCGGGGCCGCGTTTTTCCAGGGAAAAGCGGGAGGGGAGGAAGAGCCGGGTCCATGGGGAGCGGGAAGGGAGGAAGAGCCGGGTCCATGGAGAGCGGGAAGGGAGGAAGAGCCGGGTCCATGGAGAGCGGGAAGGGAGGAAGAGCCGGGTCCATGGAGAGCGGGAAGGGAGGAAGAGCCGGGTCCATGGAGAGCGGGAGGGCTCCAGCAGCTCCCGGGGTGCATTTGGAGCCATTCCCGCCCTGCAGCTGCCCCCAGCTAAAACCGCAGCGAGATTTAAACCCTGAAATGGCGATTTTGGCTCTGGCGGCTCCAGGGACGCTGCTGTGCCTCTGCCTTTCCCTTTAAAACGCTGCTCCCTCCTGCCCCGTGATTGATGCCGGGTCCTTCCTTGTGCGGGGAAAAAAAAAGAGAGGAATAACAATAATAATCACGCTGTGGGCAGCGCTGGGTGAGGAATCCCCGGCCCAGCAGCCCCACGGAGCATTGTGCAAAGCACCACAATTGAGATTTTTCCCCTTTTTTCCCCTGTTTGTTCAAATATTTTTTTTCCTTTTTTCTGTAGGTTACTGCCCAAAGTTCCCCGCAATTTCACACAAAGAGCCGAGCGGGTTCCGGAGCCCACCCCATCCCACCGCCATCCTCCTTGGCCAGAAGGGCAGAGCGTTTAGCGGGGAGGAGGTAAATAATTTAATTTACATTTCTATGGCTTCGCTCATCCCCAAGGGCTCCTCCGGCACGGCCCCCTCCTGGATGCAGGTGTTGGGCAGGGGGAGGAAGCATCTGGCGCGGCGCGTGAGGAGCCAAGGACGGCCGGGGCGAAATCCTCCGCCCGCTCCGCACCCCGCGTCCTTCTCCCTTCTCATCTTCCCCCTGAACTTCAGCGGGATCGCCCCGGGCAGAGGCGGGCACAGGGAGCGGAGCCGGGACGGGGCACGGGGCGATGCCAAGGGACCCTCACACCAAACCCAGGGAACCTCCGGCCTTTGGGAAGGAGCGGATGGACGGGCTGGGCTGGGAGCACCTGGGCAGGAGCAGCGCCGTGGTTCGCACAGCTGGGCACACCTGGGCACAGCTGGCCCCACGGAGCGGATCCCCAAAACCCCACTGGATGGGTTTTTTTAAATCCCCAAATCCCCGCGGGATGGGGATTTTTTGATTCCTAAAACCTCACGCATTGGGGTTTTTAAATCCCCCAAACCTCACGGATTGGGTTCTTTTGTACCCCCAAAACCCTTCGCGATTGGGGATTTTTGTACCCCAAAACCCCGCGAGATGGGATTTTTTAAATCCCCAAAGCCCTTCAGGATTGGGGTTTTTTTGTACCCCAAACCCCGCGGGCACGCCGCGCTGCCCGGGCCCGGCGGAGCGCTCTGAGGCGCCGCTCTCCCGTCCGCCCGAGCGCGGTGATTAACAGATTAACAGATTAACAGCCGGCTGTTAATTACGGCAGCCCGGAGCCGGGGGGAGCGGCCCGCGGCGCGCACCGGGCTGAGCCGGGCTGGAGCCGGGCCCGCGTCCCCCGGGAGCCGCTCGGGTGTGAATCGCGGGGAGCGCCGGCACCGGGGAGGCCCCGGGCCCCGGGGTGGGTGCGGAGGGCACCGGGGAGGGGGCTCCGGACCCCCAGAGCCCCGGCGGCCGCGGGGCCGCGCACGGAACCAGGCGGGGAACAAAGGGAACTTTGTCACGGCCCGGTAACAAAGGCACTCACGGGCCCTTCCCCAAGCGTCGGCTCCACGACCCCAAAATAAATTTTAACCCAAATGACGACGCCAAAACAAACCCTAAGCCAAACAAACCCTAACCCAGACAAACCCTTACCCAAACGTGGGCTCTGCGACCCTAAAACAAACCCTAACCCAAATGCCATGGCCCCAAAACAACCCCTAACCCAAACAACCCCTGACCCAAACCGCGCTCCAGGACCCCAAAGGAGCCCCTGACCCAAAGGTGGGCTCCGAGGGCCCGGCCGTGCCCGAGCACCGCCGCGGCTCAGCCCCGACCCTGGGACTCTCCCCGAGCGCCCGGAGCACGCCCCGGCCCCGTTCGGCTTTCCAGGGCCCTGCGATGGCGATTTCCTACAATTGAGAGCGACACTGGGAATGCGCCCACCCATTCACGGCGCGCAGCCGCCGCTGCTGATGGCTTTATGGCCTGGAAAGGGTTTGTGTGGGGATTTATCTCCTGGGGAAGCTGCAGCACAGCAGCAGCTGCCTGGGAAGGGCAGCGGGTCAGACACAAAGAGAATTCCAGTCACTCGGGGCTTTGGGGTTTGTCCCCTCTAAAGGAGTTTCCATTCCTGTACAAACCTCACTTTTGCGCCTCCATTCATGTATAAACCCTCGTTTTTGTGCCTCAATTCCTGTATATAACCTCACTTTTGTGCCTCCATTCCTGTATAAACCCTCGTTTTTGTGCCTCCATTCCTGTACAAACCCTCGTTTTTGTGCCTCAATTCCTGTATATAACCTCATTTTTGTGCCTCCATTCCTGTATAAACCTCACTTTTGTGCCTCCATTCTTGTATAAAATCTCATTTTTGTGCCTCCATTCCTGTGTAAACCCTCGTTTTTGTGCCTCCGTTCCTGCACAAACCCTGGTTTTTGTGCCTTTTCCTGGCTATCCTGGCCATCCCGCAGCTCCCCTCCCTGCCGCTGTTCCCATCCCGCCGCATTCCCGGCCCGGAGCCTCAGCGCTGCGGTAATTAAAGCTTTACAAAGGAGATGGGCAGCAGCACCAGCGCAGCAGCAGCATCAAACCCCCGCGTTCGCTCCTCTGCCTCTCGGAGGAGCCACCTGTTCTGCGGAGCGGGGATTTATGGGCCATTACCGCGGAGCTGCTGCTGCCTCCCTGATGAGGCTCTCGGTGACCTCCTCTCCCCGCAGATTTACGGTTTATCCCGGCAGCACAGTGCTCCATCCTGCAGCTCCCCGACCCCTCTTTATGCCCCCGACCCCTCTTTATTCCCCAAATCTGTTTGTTTCCGGGAGGTGCTGGGTCTTCCCAGCCAGGGCTCACGTTTTCCTTGCCTTTCCAGGCTCTCAGTGCCCTCCTCTCCCCACAGATTTACGGTTCAGCTCCCCAATCCCTCTTTATTCCCCAAAACCGTCTGTGCTCAGGAGGCGCTGGGTGCTTCAGGTTTTCCTTGCCTTTCGGGGCTCTCAGTGACCTCCTCTCCCCGCAGATTCACGGTTCCTCCGGCACCCTCCCGTGCCTGGCTCCATCCGGCAGCTCCCAGCCCCTCTTTATTCCCCAAATCTGTCTGTTTTCAGGAGGTGCTGGGTGTTCCCGGCTTCCCCTGCCTTTCTCCATTCCCCCACCAGGAGGGTTGAGCCCACAATTGTTCGTCTCAGCAATCCCCGACCCGATCCCACACCATTCCCATTCCCTCCCGGCTGCTCTCGGCTCCCCAGGCACGTCCCGGCCGCCCCAAACCCTCCCTCCTGCAGCAGACACAGCCCTGAACCCTGCCCGCAGCTTCCCCCGCAGCCACGGCGAGGAGCTGCCGGTGCAGCCGTGCGGAAACACAAAGCCAAGGTCAGCAGAGCCATCCCTGGGGAGCCCGAGCCGCTCCCGCTGCCCCCGCTCGGGCTGCAGGCAGCGAAACCTCGCAGGAGCGCTGGAACTGCGCTCGGGAGCGCTGCAACTGCGCTGGGATGGGAGCTGCACACCCGGGCTGGGCAGGGAGCGCTGCAACTGCGCTGGGATGGGAGCTGCACACCCAGGCTGGGCAGGGAGCGCTGGAACTGCGCTGGGATGGGAGCTGCACACCCAGGCTGGGCAGGGAGCGCTGGAACTGCGCTGGGATGGGAGCTCTGACACCCAGGCTGGGCAGGGAGCGCTGGAATTGTGCTCTGGAGCTCGGCACATGGGAGCTCTGACACCCAGGCTGGGCAGGGAGCGCTGGAACTGTGCTCAGGACGGGAGCTGCACACCCAGGCTGGGCAGGAGGAACTGCAGGGGTGCTGCAGGGCAGGGAGAGCTCCGGGCTGAGCCCTGGGCACTGCAGGGCATCGGGAAAGGCTCATTCCTGAATTCTGAGCACTGCAGGGCACTGGGATAAACCGAATTACCAAATTACCGGCACTGCAGGACACAGGGAAAGGCTCACCCTGAATTCCCAGCACTGCAGGGAAAGGCTCATTCCCGAATTGCCGGCACAGGGAAAGGCTCACCCTGAATTGCCGGCACAGGGAAAGGCTCATTCCCGAATTGCCGGCACAGGGAAAGGCTCACCCTGAATTGCCGGCACAGGGAAAGGCTCACCCCGAATTCCCAGCACTGCAGGGAAAGGCTCACCCCGAATTGCCGGCACTGGGAAAGGCTCACCCCGAATTGCCGGCACTGGGAAAGGCTCACCCCGAATTGCCGGCACCGGGAAAGGCTCATTCCCGAATTGCCGGCACCGGAATCACCTCCGGGTGACTCCGCAGGCTCTCTGGAAGGGCCGGAGCCGCACAACAAAAGGGACGGGGAGGGAAAAGCGCTGGCGGAGCCACCGCAGCAGCGCTGCCCTCCAACCGAGCCTGGCTGGTGCCTCATTCCCCAAACGAGGGGGTTGAGACCTGGCTCTGTCCCCTTGTCTGTAGCCGGGGGATGCTCTGGTGACCACCAAACCCTCCCTCAAACCCTTGCAGACATTCCCTTTTACAAACACCCCCAGGACAAACACCCCAATCCCCTCCCGGCTCCTTGTGCACTGCCACTAAACCAGCCAGCCCAGCCCAGCCCAGCCCAGCCCAGCCCAGCCCAGCCCAGCCCAGCCCAGCTCCTCTCGCACAAATCTTTATTGTCTGCATCTCTATTCCCTGCGGGGATTTTAGGACTGTAATGTTTTTATTGTTTTAATCCGGCATATAAAAATTAAAAAAAAAGAAAACCGCTCGAGCGGAGCAGCTGGGCCGGGCGCGGGCAGGGCAGCCGCGGTGCTGCAGCATCGAGCAGGTGTCGGGGCTAAAGTGGCGCTGGGGCTCGGGCTTTGGGCAGGACCGGGCTCTGGGCAGCCGCGGTGCTGCAGCATCGAGCAGGTGAGCCCTTTACTGACCCCAAACCCCCTTCTTGGACCTCAAACCCCCTTTAAGCACCCTGAACCCCTTTACGGACCCCGAATCTCCTTTACTGACCCCAAACCGGACCCCAAGGAAAGCTCTCACACACAGCAGCGAGAAACTGAGGGCGACAACGCCAGCAATAAAAACCCCAGAAAGTAAAAACCACCCGAGCGAAAGCCCCACGTGTTTCTGTGGAAACACAGGAATTCAAGGAGCTTCTTCACCCTGTGCCGACAGCTCTGCACCCTGGTGCTCAGGACACGCCGTGTCCTGTCTGCCTGCCCTCCGGTGCTCCCAGTGCTCCCAGTGTCCCCCAGTGCTCCCAGTATCCCCAGTATTCCCAGTGCTTCCAGCATCCCCAGTGCTCCCAGTATCCCCAGTATTCCCAGTGCTCCCAGCATCCCCAGAGCTCCCAGTATCCCCAGTATTCCCAGTGCTCCCAGTGTCCCCCAGTGTCCCCAGTATCCCCAGTGTCCCCCAGTGCTCCCAGTTTCCCCAGTGTCCCCCAGTATCCCCAGTGTCCCCCAGTGTCCCCAGTATCCCCAGTGTCCCCCAGTGCTCCCAGTGTCCCCCAGTGCTCCCAGTGTCCCCCAGTGCTCCCAGTGCTCCCAGTGTCCCCCAGTGCTCCCCGTATCCCCAGTGCTCCCAGCGCTCCCGCTGCCGCAGGGATCCCGCGGCTGCCGCAGAGGGGCGGAGCGGCCTCCGCAGCCAACAAAGCGTCCTTGGGAGAAAAAAGAGCGGATTTGGGGCTGGCGGCGAGCGGGGCAGCGGCTCGGGAGCCCAGCGCCCATCGTTGGGGTGTTTCAGTAACAGCAGGGCAAGGGAAAAGCCGCCGGTCCCTCCTGCAGCCGCGGAACCACCGCGGGGAGGGAACCGAGCCCCGGGGAAGGGACAGAGCCCCGGCAAATTCCCCATTCCTCCCTCAGACTGGGCTTTAAACCGCGGAGTGACGGCTTGGCTGGGCTTTGGACACGGAGTTTACAGAAAATCCTGCGAACCCGGCAGGTTTTTGAGGCTGGATAAATCCTGTCCCCCCAGCGCCAGCCCTGCTGATGCCGGGATATCCGCGATGCCGATAACGAGCTCTTTGTCAGCGCTGCTGCTGCTCCCAGCAATCGGTGATTTGTTCTCACAGTAAAATAAAAAGGATTTACGGTTGTCTCAGAGCAGCAGGCTTCGAAACCAAACAGCCTTGACTCCAAAACGCTGGGTTTAACGCCGGGAAATATTGCACTTGCCAGGAAAACACCCAGGGCTGGCGAGGGGGAGGAAAAGCTCAGAGCCGAGGGTTCGGCAGCTCCGGCTGCGCTCCGAGAGCCTCCCTGCCCGGCCAGGCAGCCACAGCCCCATTTCCGAGGGGTTTGGGGACAAACAGCTGCAGGATCTGCAGCTCCCGAGAGAAACCCAGCCCGGGCCCAGCTCTGAGCCGGCTCTTTGGCTCAGAGCAGCTTTGTGCTCCCCCTGAGCCCAGGAGCACCAGCAATGCTGAGCCGGGCTCAGCGCAAACCTGGCTGAGCCACCTGGGGCCGGTGCCACCCTGAACCCAGTGCCACCCTGGGTCAGTGTCACCTGGGGCCAGTGCCACCCTGAACCCAGTGCCACCCTGGGTCAGTGTCACCTGGGGCCAGTGTCACCCTGAACCCAGTGCCACCCTGGGTCAGTGTCACCTGGGGCCAGTGCCACCCTGAACCCAGTGCCACCCCAGAGCCAGTGCCACCCTGAACCCAGTGCCACCCTGGGTCAGTGCCACCTGGGGCCAGTGCCACCCTGAACCCAGTGCCACCCTGGGTCAGTGTCACCTGGGGCCAGTGCCACCCTGAACCCAGTGCCAACCTGCTCAATGTCACCCTGAACCCAGTGCCACCCCGGGCCCGTGTCACCTGGGGCCAGTGTCACCCTGAACCCAGTGCCACCCCGGGCCAGTGCCACCCCAGAGCCAGCGTCACCCTGAACCCAGTGCCACCCTGCTCAATGTCACCCTGAACCCAGTGCCACCCCAGAGCCAGTGTCACCCCAGAGCCAGTGCCACCCTGAACCCAGTGCCACCCTGCTCAATGTCACCCTGAACCCAGTGCCACCCCAGAGCCAGTGCCACCCTGGGTCAGTGTCACCAACCTGCTCAATGTCACCCTGAACCCAGTGCCACCCCGGGCCCGTGCACCCCTCGGAAGGGAGCAGGCAGAAGCCTGGCCGGGCTCTGCAGCAGAAATCCTTCCCTGCAAGGACACTGCGGCACCGCAGCGAGCTCCAGCCTCATCCCGGCTCGTTCCCAGCACATTCCCAAACCCATTCCCAGCACATTCCCAGCCCATCCCGGTGTCCCCAGGAGCCTGGCAGGGCTGGGGACTCTCCCAGGGCACGATCCGGGGCTGGCGCCCCTCGGAGCCTCGGGAAACCGGGGCTGGCCCCGGCTCCGGGACGGAATTCGGGACACTGCCCAGCCCCACTGCCCGGCCCCATGCCCAGCCCCATGCCCAGCCCCACTGTTGTGCCCAGCCCCATGCCCAGCCCCACTGTTGTGCCCAGCCCCATGCCCAGCCCCACTGTTGTGCCCAGCCCCATGCCCAGCCCCACGGTTGTGCCCAGCCCCATGCCCAGCCCCATTGCCCAGCCCCATGCTCAGCCCCATTGCCCAGCCCCATTGCCCAGCCCCATGCCCTGCCCCATTGCCCTGCCCCATTGCCCAGCCCCATTGCCCAACCCCATTGCCCAGCCCCATGCCCTGCCCCATGCCCAGCCCCAGCCCCACTGTTGTGCCCAGCCCCATGCCCAGCCCCATGGCCAGCCCTAGCCCCATGCCCAGCCCCATGCCCAGCCCCATGCCCAGCCCCATGGCCAGCCCCAGCCCCATGCCCAGCCCCATGCCCAGCCCCATGCCCAGCCCCAGCCCCATGCCCAGCCCCATGCCCAGCCCCATGCCCAGCCCCATGCCCAGCCCCATGCCCTGCCCCATGGCCAGCCCCACTGTTGTGCCCAGCCCCATGCCCAGCCCCATGCCCAGCCCCATGCCCAGCCCCATGCCCTGCCCCATGGCCAGCCCCAGCCCCACTGTTGTGCCCAGCCCCATGCCCTGCCCCATGGCCAGCCCCATGCCCAGCCCCATGCCCAGCCCCATGCCCAGCCCCATGCCCAGCCCCATGCCCAGCCCCAGCCCGCCCCGTGCCACCTGGGGCCGTGTCCCGCCCGCGCTCCCGCCACAGAAACGCTTCCAAGAACTGCCAAGGAATCCCGGCCAGAGGAATGATAAAGACTTTAACTTACAGGAAATGCTGCTATTAAATAATATTTAAGTCTTAATTATATTTTAAACCGGCCATTTTAGAAAAAAAGAAGTTCTATTACGGTGCTTTTGTAGTTAAAGGTCTGTCAACATTTCCATTTTAAACCTTCATTTCTAGGGGGTTTATAATTTGGCCATAAAAATTCATTCTAGGCTGGAACTTGGCAAACAGGGGCCCAGCCTAGGAGCAATATTTTTTATTATCCAATTTGGTTTAAATTGGTTTGGCCGTTTTTAAGTTATAGGAGTGTAAAAAATAAACGTTTACTGGTTTCAGATGCCTTCCCAAGCTTATTATTATTCAAAATTAGCCTTCCCCCTGCCCACCTCCAAAAACACCTTGGGCGAGAGGCGGGGGAGCCGGCCGGGCTGCGCTGGCAGCCCCGAGACACGGCCCAAATTCAGCCAACTCTGCTTCTCCTGCCAGCAGCGCCTCCGGAGCCCCTGCAGCAGCCCCGCTGCCCTGCAGGCATGCAGCAGCTGCCACCGTGCAGGGCCTGCAGCTCCCACCCCTGCAGCTCAATGCAGCAGCTGCCACCGTGCAGGGCCTGCAGCTCCCACCCCTGCAGCTCAATGCAGCAGCTGCCACCGTGCAGGGCCTGCAGCTCCCACCCCTGCAGCTCAATGCAGCTGCCGCCACCGTGCAGGGCCTGCAGCCCCCACCCCTGCAGCTCAATGCAGCTGCTGCCACCGTGCAGGGCCTGCAGCTCCTGCAGCTCCCACCCCTGCAGCTCAATGCAGCTGCTGCCACCGTGCAGGGCCTGCAGCTCCTGCAGCTCCCACCCCTGCAGCTCAATGCAGCAGCTGCCACCGTGCAGGGCCTGCAGCTCCTGCAGCTCCCACCGCTGCAGCTCAATGCAGCAGCTGCCACCGTGCAGGGCCCGCAGCTGCTGCCACAGGAGCTGCTCCCAGTCTGCACGCTGCAGGTCCCACACTGGAACTCTCAAACTGGAAACTCCAAACTGGAAATCCCAAACTGGGAACGCCAAACTGGAAACTCCACACTGGGAACCCCAAACCGGACACCCCAAACCGGGAATCCCAAACTGGGAATCCCAAACTGGAAACACCAAACTGGAAACCCCACACAGGACACCCCAAACTGGACACCCCAAACCGGGAATCCCAAACTGGGAACGCCAAACTGGAAACCCCACACAGGACACCCCAAACCGGACACCCCAAACCGGGAATCCCAAACCGGGAATCCCAAACTGGGAACGCCAAACTGGGAACCCCAAGTTGGAAACCCCACACTGGGAACTCCGAACTGGGAATCCCACACTGGGAACCCCACACAGGACACCCCAAAGTGGACGCCCCACACAGGACAGCCCGGAGCAGCCCAGGCCGGGGGGCACGGTGCCACCCCACAGCAGTGCCAGGGTGAGCTCCCCACTGCCTGGCAAGGGGAAAGGGCTGCTCTCCCCTGTCAAACCCCAAAATTCAGGGGTGAATAAAGGGGACAACGCTCACGGTCTGGGCTCTCCCCTCTCAGACCCCATAAAGGGAACGACCCACACGTTTTGGGCTGCTCTCCCCTGTCAGACCCAAAATTCAGGGGTGAATAAAGGGGATAACCCTCCCAGTTTGGGCTGTTCTCCCCTCTCAAACCCCATAAAGGGAACGACCCACACGTTTTGGGCTGCTCTCCCCTCTCCAGACCCCACAAAAGGAATAACCCTCACAGTTTGGGCTGCTCTCCCCTCTCCAGACCCCACAAAAGGAATAACCCTCAGTTTGGGCTGCTCTCCCCTCTCCAGACCCCACAACAGGAATAACCCTCAGTTTGGGCTGCTCTCCCCTCTCCAGACCCCACAAAAGGAATAACCCTCAGTTTGGGCTGCTCTCCCCTCTGCAGACCCCACAACAGGAATAACCCTCAGTTTGGGCTGCTCTCCCCTCTGCAGACCCCACAAAAGGAATAACCCTCACAGTTTGGGCTGCTCTCCCCTCTGCAGACCCCACAAAAGGAATAACCCTCACAGTTTGGGCTGCTCTCCCCTCTGCAGACCCCACAACAGGAATAACCCTCAGTTTGGGCTGCTCTCCCCTCTCCAGACCCCACAACAGGAATAACCCTCAGTTTGGGCTGCTCTCCCCTCTCCAGACCCCACAACAGGAATAACCCTCACAGTTTGGGCTGCTCTCCCCTCTCCAGACCCCACAAACGGAATAACCCTCAGTTTGGGCTGCTCTCCCCTCTCCAGACCCCACAAACGGAATAACCCTCACAGTTTGGGCTGCTCTCCCCTCTCCAGACCCCACAAAAGGAATAACCCTCCCGTTCTGGGCAGCGCAGCCCCTCAGCCCAGCCCAGCCAATGGCAGCAGCAGCCCGGGCCCCATCCATTACCGGGCAATAGAGATTTAAGGGATAATGGCCATGGCAGCACAGTATACAAAGCAATAAACTGCTTTTGAGCTTGGTTAAATGCCAAGTGATGCCGAGGCTCCACGCCATAAACATTATTTCTATTATATGACAAGATAAGAGGATACAATAAACCGGCAAGAAGGGAGAGGGGAAAAAAATATAAAAATCGTTTTCTGGCCTGGTGAAAAGTTCTGGGCTCGGCGTTTCCTGGACGCTGCACAAAGCAGCACCTCCGAGCAAGGGTTTGGGGGAATAAATTGGCAAATTAAGGGGGGTTTAAAAAGCAAACTACTGTCTGAGGAAATGGCCTGCATAACTGGAGCTCTGCAATTGGGGCTGCAGGATGATTTGTGTGCCCTGCAAAGGGAAACGCTGTGGAGGGCAGGGCTGGGGAAGCCGTGCTCCCTGCTCAGGATATTCAGTATATTCAGTATATTCTGTATACTCAGTATATTCAATATATTCAGTATATTCAATATATTCAGTATATTCGGTACATTCTGTATATTCTATATATTTGGTATATTCTGTATATTCAATATATTCAGTATATTCTATATATTCAGTATATTCAGTATATTCTGTATATTCAATATATTCAGTATATACAGTATATTCAATATATTCAGTATATTCAGTATATTCCATATATTCAGTATATTCTATATATTCAGTATATTCAGTATATTCAATATATTCAATATATTCAGTATTTTCAATATATTCCATATATCCAATATATTCAGTGTATTATGTATATTCAGCATATTCCATACATTCAGTATATTCTATATATTCAGTATATTCCGTACATTCAGTATATGGAATATATTCAGTATATGGAATATATTCAGCATGTTCCGTATATTCCATATATTCCGCACACTCGGTACCAGGCCCTGGCGCTGCCCCGGGCAGCAGGAGTGGCCGCGCAGGCTCACTAAGAGGGAAGCTCCTGCAGGAGGACGCCCAGGAGAGCCTGGAGCCCCCAGCCTGGCCCCTGCTGGGTTCTCGGGGGGCTCTGGGGCCGTTTCACGAGGGGGGAGACGGAGCCAGACGTGGGGAAAGCTCCCGAGGCAGCCCCAGCTCCAGAGCTGTGCTCCGGGTGCCTTAATGAGCCAGACCGAGGCTTAATGTCCTAATTAATGAGGTGGAGCTGTCCCACTGCACAGAGCTGGGAACGGCTCCCAGTGCCAACAGCAGCGCCCGAATTCCCCCTAGCCTGAAGGTTTAATTCCCATTTCCCCCAAACCTGAGGGTTCAATTCCCAAATTCCCCCTAACCTGAAGGTTTAATTCCCATTTCCCCCAAACCTGAGGGTTCAATTCCCAAATTCCCCCTAACCTGAAGGTTTAATTCCCATTTCCCCCAAACCTGAGGGTTCAATTCCCAAATTCCCCCTAGCCTGAAGGTTTAATTCCCATTTCCCCCAAACCTGAGGGTTCAATTCCCAAATTCCCCCTAGCCTGAAGGTTTAATTCCCAAATTCCCCCTAACCTGAAGGTTTAATTCCCAATCCCCCCAAACTTGAAAGTTTAATTCCCCAATTTTCCCCAAACCTGAAGGTTTAATTCCCAATTCCCCCTAAGCTGAAGGTTTAATTCTGAGCTCCCAATTCCAACAGCAGAGCACAAATCCGCCCTAACCTGAAGGTTTAATTCCCCCAGACCTCAAGGTTTAATTCCCCAATCTCCCCAAACCTGAACATTTGATTCCCTAATAAACAAGGTGGAGCTGGTGGAACAGCCCCAGTCTCAGCTCTCAGCCCCTGGAGTGGCTGGAATCGAGAGCTTTGGGGCGATCAGCAGCACCCAGAACCGAGAGCTTTGGGGTGACAGCACTTGGAATTCAGAGATTTGAGGTGATGAGCGGAATGGAGAGGTTTGGGGGCGGCGGGAGCCGCAGCTGTGCCAGCCCGGCTCGGAGCGGGAGAATCCCCGGACAGAATACAGAAATATCGCCGCCCTGCAGCCCTGGCAACCCAAACGTGTTTACAGCCCCGCCGAGCCCGCGGCGCACACCGAGCTGCCCGGGCATGGAGGGGCTGCCCTGCCCCGGCGGCTGATCCTGCGCGGCAACGGGAACGGGGACCGGGGGGAAAAATGGGGAAAAATGGGGGGGAAAACGGGGGGAGGAAAGGGGAGGAAATGGGGGAAAATGGGGGAGAAAAATGGGGAGGAAAAGGGGGGAAATGGCGAAAAATGGGGGAGAAAAATGGGGAGGGGGAAAGGGGAAAAATGGGGGGGGGGAAAGGGAAAAATGGGGGGAAAAGGGAAAGAGAAAAGGAGGGGAAAAAGGAGGGGAAAATGGGGGGAAAAAGGAGGGAAAAGGCAGAGGGAAATGGAGGGGGAAAAGGGAGAGAAAAATGGGGGGAAAAGGAGGGGGAAATGGGGGGAAAAGGAGAGGAAAAAGGAGGGAAAAATGGGGGGGAAGGGAAAGAGAAAAGGAGGGGAAAAGGAGCAGAAAATGGGGGGAAAAAGGGAGGGGGAAAAAGGAGGAGGAAAAAAGGAGGGGAAAAGGACAAGAAAGGAGGAAAAAGGAGGAAAGAAAGTAGGGAAAAGGAGGAAAAAAAAGAAGAAAGAAGGAGGGAAAATGGAGGAAAAGGAGAGAAAAAGGGGGGAAATAGAGAAGGAAAAAAGTAAAAAAAGAAGAAAAAAGGAAGGAAAAGAGAGGGGGAAAAACGAGGGAAAAAAAAGGAGGAAAAAGGAGGGAAAAGGCAGAAAAAATAAGAAAAAGGAAGAAAAAAAGGAAAAAAAAGTAGGAAAAATGGAGGAAAAAGGGGTTTAGGGCACAAAAGATGGGGCTGGTGTCAGCTACAGAGGGAAGGAAGCAGCTGCGGGAGGAAATCATGAACATTCCCCGATCCCAGCCCAGTGCTGCTGTCCCATGCCATGCCATGCCATGCCATGCCATGCCTGGATGCCAGTCCCAGCCCAGCCCAGCCCTGCCCTGCTCTGAAGGACGTCCTGGGAGCAGCAGCCCCGAGGTCAGGCTGGATCCCCATGAATCACCGCGCTCGGAATTGCCAGGATTCAGCATTTCCATATTAACATGAGGAATTGTCGGAATTACCCATAAGCAGCCAGGCTGGAACAGCCAGAGGAGGAAGCAGCCACCTTTATATGTCATTTGTGGGAGATTGTGGGAGATTAAATTTAAATACATTGTTGTTTGCCTTAATTGCTTGTTTGAAGCCGATTTTAGGGCTGCGTGATTGAAGGGCTCACACCATTAAGTGCTCAAACACAGCTAATACATTTTATAAATGGCCTGCGCAATTCACAGGCAAAGAAGTTTCAGATAAAAAGCAGCTCCCAAAAAAAAAAAAAAAAAAAAAAGAAAAAAGAAAAAGGAAAAAAGAAAAGGCAAAGGAGGAAGTTCACCTGCAAGGGGGATCTGGGTGAGGCTCGTGCCACAATGAGCAGAAAGCTGGGAAACCTTAAATATGGAATTCCACGATCCCGAGTATCCAGCATGGAATTCCATTAAACCAGCAGGAATTCCACGATCCCCCAGTGCCCCAGTGTCCAGCAGGAATCCCATTAAACCAGCAGCAATTCCATCATCCCCCAGTTCCCCCAGTACCAACTGCCAGGGACCCCTGAGCTCAGCTTTGGGACATTTTCCATGGAAACAAAAGGAAAAGGGGATGGGAGCAGAGTTTTCCCAGAAAAGGGAGGAAAAGGGGATGGAGCAGAGTTTTCCCCATAAACAGCAGGAAAAGGGATGGAGCAGAGTTTTCCCCAGACATGGAAGGAAAAGGGGATGGGAAGGAGAGGCCGAAGGAGGAGCAGGCATTCCCGCGGGGCACGGAGGGAGCCCATCCCAAAATAGCGTTTTGGGACCGTCTCCGTCACCTGTCACATTCCCAGCTGCTCCAGAGGGGAACGGGAGCCTCCGGCCCTGCAGGCCCTGGGTTTATCCCTGGGAGCAGGACGGGGCCACAGCAACAGCCCCGGCTGAGCCAGGAGGATCCCCCGTTCCCAAAGCAGGATTTAACTGATCCCCCCGTTCCCAAAGCAGGATTTAAGTGATCCCCCGTTCCCAAAGCAGGATTTAACTGATCCCCCCGATCCCAAAGCAGGATTTAAGTGATCTGCCCATTCCCAAAGCAGGATTTAACTGATCCCCCCGTTCCCAAAGCAGGATTTAAGTGATCCCCCGTTCCCAAAGCGGGATTTAAGTGATCCTCCCGTTCCCAAAGCGGGATTTAAGTGATCTGCCATTCCCAAAGCAGGATTTAACTGATCCCCCGTTCCCAAAGCAGGATTTAAGTGATCCCCCCGTTCCCAAAGCAGGATTTAACTGATCCCCCCGTTCCCAAAGCGGGATTTAACTGATCCCCTTGTTCCCAAAGCAGGATTTAAGTGATCCCCCCATTCCCAAAGCAGGATTTAAGCGATCCCCTTGTTCCCAAAGCAGGATTTAACTGATCTGCCCATTCCCAAAGCAGGATTTAACTGATCCCCCGTTCCCAAAGCAGGATTTAACTGATCTGCCCATTCCCAAAGCAGGATTTAAGTGATCCCCCCGTTCCCAAAGCAGGATTTTAGTGATCCCCCCGTTCCCAAAGCAGGATCCAGCTGATCCTGGAGGATCCCCCTGTTTGCACCCCACAGATCCCGGGCTGCTTTTCCCCTGGGATGCTCTGGAGCAGCAGCTCGGAGCGCTCTGGCTCGGGGATGAACCCGCCACAGTCCCGTTAAACCCAAAGCCAAAACAGCCAAATCCCACGGGACCAAACCCTGACCCCAAAGACAAAACAGCCAAAATACCACTAGACCAAACCCTGACCCCAAAGCAGCCACAATCCCACCCAGCAGCCCCCAGGGCCGTACCTGTCCGCAGCCCGGGGCGCTGCACACGAAGGGCCGGTCGTCACCCATCCTGCACGGCCTGGGGAGCAGAGAAGGGACACAAATCTTTAAATGGCCCCAGAAACCCCCACAGAAGCACCCACGGGAGCCGCCCCTCTGCTGGGACGGGATCATCCTGGCCGGGTTTAGGATCTGGGAGGGACTGGGTGGGTTTTTGGGATTTTACAGCTGGAAGGGAACCTGGGAAGGTGTGGGAGCTCCCCTGGGCACCTGCAGCACCCAGAGGTGTCACCTCCTGCAGCACCCATGGGTGTCACCTCCCGAGGTGGGGACAGCAGCACAGCCCCCCCAGCACGGCCCCACCCGTCCCCGCTCCTTTTCCCCACAAACAGAAGGAAAAAGGGATGGGAGCAGAGTTTTCCCCACAAACAGAAGGAGAAGGGGATTAGAGCAGAGTTTTCCCACGAACAGAAGGAAAAAGGGATGGGAGCAGAGTTTTCCCCACAAACAGAAGGAAAAAGGGATGGGAGCAGAGTTTTCCCCACAAACAGAAGGAAAAAGGGATGGGAGCAGAGTTTTCCCCACAAACAGAAGGCAAAGGGATGTTCTGGGGTCAGGGAACACCCTGGGACCCCCATGGAATCTCAGAGCCAGCCCAGGGATCCCCCCAGCACAAACAAACCAGCAGGGACAGAGAAAACGCACAGAAAACAAAGTGCGAGCGAGCAGCCGTCCAATAAATCCACGGCCTCTCTCTGCACCGGTTATATTTTCAATGGGAGAGAACTAAAATTTGTCATTTAATTAATTAAGGGATTATAGGAGTGGTGCTCCGTTTTACAAGGCAATAATCGGGCTCCCCAGTGGGTAAACTACAAGGCTGATGGCAGGGGCAGTTTATCACGGATTACAGCCAAGGATAACAAAACACTCTCTCCTATTATGCTACAAGTGAAGCTGCTCTCATTAATAAAAAATAAGAGTAAATAAAGCAAAACCCTCCCCCCCAGAGTCAAACTGGGGAACGACGGCTCCCTCCTGCACACACGGATATTTTAGAGCAGGATTTCAGAGAGATGCGATAAAGCAAACGCTGTTTGCTCGGGGCTGGGCTGGGGCGGCAGGGCCTGCACTGGCAGCCAAGCCCCAGGGTCGGTATTTTTAGGAGCTGTGCGAGAAAGGAGCCCCAGGAATGCGGCAGGGACAGCGGGGAGGGATCAACGAGGGGCTGGAAACGAACAGGGACGCTGATTCTCTGCTGCAGGAGGGGAATCCCTGCCCACAGCCACGGCACGGTGGGGAGAGCAGCTGTGACCCCGCCAGGCAGGGACGCTGCGCTGGGTTTGGGGCTGCATTTACAGAGCTGAGATCCCACAAGGCAGAGCCGCTGGGCTGGGCTGGGCTGGGTTTGGAGCTGGATTTACACACCCAAACCAACCCGGCAGGATGGGACAGGAGCTGTGATTCCCCCTGTGCTGGGCTGGGTTTGGGGCTGGATTTACACACCCAAACCAACCCGGCAGGATGGGACAGGAGCTGTGATTCCCCCTGTGCTGGGCTGGGTTTGGGGCTGCATTTACAGAGCTGAGATCCCACAAGGCAGAGCCCCAGAGCTGGGCTGGGTTTGGGGCTGGATTTACACTCCCAAACCAACCCGGCAGGCTGAGGAGAGGAGCTGTGATTCCCCCAGAGCTGGGCTGGGTTTGGGGCAGGGTTTGGGGCTGGATTTACACACCCAAACCAACCCGGCAGGATGGGACAGGAGCTGTGATTCCCCCAGAGCTGGGCTGGGTTTGGGGCTGGATTTACACACCCAAACCAACACGGCAGGATGGGACAGGAGCTGTGATTCCCGCTGTGCTGGGCTGGGTTTGGGGCTGGATTTGGGGCTGGATTTGGGGCTGGGTTTGGAGCTGGATTTACACACCCAAACCAACACGGCAGGCTGAGGAGAGGAGCTGTGATTCCCCCTGTGCTGGGCTGGGTTTACACAGCCAGACCCCGGGGGCTGTGCGGACAGCAATGGGGATAAATGTCCCTGTCACTGACGCGATGGGGATGAATGTCCCTGTCACCGGCAGCAATGGGGATGAATGTCCCTGTCACCGGGGGCTGGCAGCCAGAGCCCGGCCCAGGGGGAACAGAGGCACCCAAGCACAGGAACGGGCCCAGGAATGCCAAAAGGGACACGGGAGACGGCAGAGCAGGGACAGCAGCAAGGACAAAGCCTGCCCGGGCCTGGAGGGGACACCGGAACTGCGCATGGATCCGGCTGATCCCGGAGGATCCCCGCTCCCAAATGATGCCACCATTCCCAAAGCAGGATTTAACCGATGCCACCATTCCCAAAGCAGGATTTGACCGATCCCACCATTCCCAAAGCAGGATTTAACTGATGCCACCATTCCCAAAGCAGGATTTGACCGATCCCACCATTCCCAAAGCAGGATTTAACTGATGCCACCATTCCCAAAGCAGGACCCAGCCGCCCCTGGCTGCGCAGCACGCACAGGACACACAGGACAACACACACACACACACACACACACGTTGTGCTCAGATTTATGTCACGTTTAGCTGGGATAAATTCCCTCCATAAATCCTGTGCTCGGGAAGAGGCCGAGGCAGGAGCTGGCTGGGGCTGGGAGCTCTCTCCTGGCAGCCCTGGCATGGGATTGGCACTGCTGGGGTGGCATTGGCATGCTCTGGGAACGGGGAAAGGCAGGTTAGTCTGGGGGAGCTCCAGGGGGATGTTTTTCTCCCCAAGGATTTGGGGTTTCTCCCCAGGATTTTGGGATTTCTCTCCCGGGATTTGGGGATTTCTCCTTCACTGCAAACCACGCTGTGGCTCCCACAGCGCCTCGATCCCCGTTGGAAACGCCACCAAACAGCGAAAATCACCTTTCCTTCACCCTCAGCATGGGGACAGAAGGAGCTCCCTGGAGCTCGGCCCTGCTGAATGCCGGCACGGAGCTGGAAATGCTCTAAAAATAAAGTTCTATTGTTGTCCTGGCACGTGACATTCCCGCTGCGGGAATGCTGGTGCCCAGGGATTGCAGCTGGGCACTGTGGGATGGGCAGGAACGCGCTGGGAATGAGCTGGGAATGAGCTGGGAATTGTACTGGAAATGCACTGGGAATTGAGCTGGGAATTGCACTAGGAATGCAACAGAATTGCACTGGGATTGTACTGGGAACGAGCTGGGAATGTACTGGGAATTGCACTGGGAATGCTGCAGGCCCCAAAAAACACTCGGGGGGATGCAGGCGCTGTTCTGAGCCAGCAGGGATCCCTCTCCAGGACAGATCCCTCTCCAGCACAGCTCTGGGCTATGCCCGTAAACCACGAGGATAAACTCCACATTAACGTGACCACACAATCAAAGCTGAGGGCTGCACCAACCATGAACCAAACCCAGCAGGGCTGCGAGAGCCGCCTCCCAAAAACGGGCTGGGCCTGAGGAGGCACAAAACGGGCTGGGTTAATTCTCAGAGTCCAGGAGCGCCAGCGCAGCTCCATGGGGTTAACTCGGAGCCCAGTGAGTGCCAGGCCAGCCCAGCTCTGTAGGGTTAACTCCTGGCCATGCCAGTTCCATGGGGTTAACTCTTGGCCAGGGCAGCCCAGCTCCATGGGGTTAATTCACCCCCAGCTCCATGGGGTTAACTCTTGGCCCAGCCCCGCTCCTCTCCTCAGGGCGGCCGTGCCAGCCCGGGAGCCGTGCCAGCAGCACAAACAAACCCATTCAAACACAAACGGCGCTCCGGGCACCGGCCCAGCCCCGAGCACGGCCAGGGGGAGAGCACGGAGAGCCACAATAAACCGGATTATTATGGATGGCTGCGGCTCGGGGCTGGAGCGGCCTCCAGGAGAACACACAAACCCCAGAGCCAGCCCTGGATCGTGCCGGGGGAGCAGCGGCGAGGGGAGGCGGCCCCGGCTGCCATTAACAGCCCGGAGGAGGAAGCGCAGGGCTGCGTCCCAAGCTGTGCCCTCGGGCTGTGTCCCCAGTCTGTGCCTCTGAACTGCCCCCAACGTTGTCCCCAGGCTGTGCCCCCAGGCTGTGCCCCTGTCCCCCGGCTCTCCAGAAGCTCGGAGGTTTCCCCTGAATGCTCGAGGAAGGAAGCAGTGTGCTCCGAGGCCGGCCAGGAAAGGCTCCCGTGGTTTTCCTGAGGGCAGTCGTGGCCAGTCCCGAGCTTCCCGAGGCTGGGACGGGCTGGGGTCAGCAGGGCCACCCGGGAGGGCAGGGACAGGGCCCGGTGTCCCCATCCCCAGCCTGAGGGTGACTGTGAGCACCGTGACCCTTCCTCATGTGAGGGAGCAAACAACAGCTCCAGCTGTTCCTGCAGAAAACCAAGGGAAAAGCGGGAGTGGGGTCCCATCTGCTTTGGGAGGCCAGGCTGGCACCTCATCCTCATCCTCATCCTCCATCCTCATCCTCATCCCTGCTGCTGTGAGACCTCGGGACGAGCCGGAGCTGTGGGCACCGGCCCAGGGCTGCTCCTGCCCCTGCCCACACCGGGCCCAGGGCTGCTCCTGCCCCTCAGAACAATCCCGAGTTCCACACACCGAGCCTAGGGCTGCTCCTGCCCCTCAGAACAACCAGAACAATCCCGAGTTCCACACACCGGGCCCAGGGCCGCTCCTGCCCCTCGGGGCGCCCGCAGCTCTCGCTGCCTCTCCCCGCCCGGATCCACCCATGGAAATTGCGAAACCCTTTCAGTTTTGCAGGGAGAGGCCCCCCCAGGGCGGCTCTTGGGCCCAAACTCCGACTCTGGAACTATTTTGGGGTGTGAGGGAAGGAGGGAGAGTGTTTGCTTTGTAACCAGAAAGCTGCGAGAGCTTAAAACTGTCGTGTGGGAAAGCAGGCCAAGAGCCCGGGCCATAAAACCTGCTCTGGAGGCACAACACCCTCACGCTTCGCGGGCCTGACAAAGCAAAGCAAACCCAACTGTATAAACTGGAATATTGGCAGGGAACCCGCTGGAAACAAATCCCCCCCAGCCACAGCGTGTTTAACCAGAAACCTCAGCCAGGTCCCTCGGGCTGGGCCTTTCTGGGTGTTCGGGCCCTGAGAGCATCCCCAAAAAGCCAAAACCCCATTGCCCCAGGGTGCTGGAGATGTGCAAACCCTCATTGCTGGCTGGGAAGTGCCTCAGGACAGCTTTGGGCAGCCCATTGCTGTCAGAGGTGCTCACCTGGCCCTCAGGTGAGCCCACGGAGGGTCCCGGAGCTCCCCAGGAGCAGGGGGGCTGCAGTGGGGAGGGACAGGGGCATTGTCACCATGCTGTCACCCCAAAGCAAAGGCAGACACCGACCTGGCCTCGGCCAGAGCACCTGGACAGGGATCAGGGAGTGTCTGGGCCCTGTCTGGGGGCAGCGGGTGGCTCTGGGGCCTGCGGAGCCCAAGGGAGTCCCTGAGGCTGGAGCGGCCTCCAGAGCTCCGAGTGTCTGCCAGGAGCTCTGAGCCACCTCCGGGAGCTCCGAGACACCTCCGGGAGCTCCGAGCCACCTCCAGGAGCTCTGAGCCACCTCTGGGAGCTCCGAGCCACCTCCGGGAGCTCCGAGCCACCTCCAGGAGCTCCGAGCCACCTCCGGGAGCTCTGAGCCACCTCTGGGAGCTCCGAGACACCTCCGGGAGCTCCGAGCCACCTCTGGGAGCTCTGAGCCACCTCCGGGAGCTCCGAGACACCTCCGGGAGCTCTGAGCCACCTCCAGGAGCTCTGAGCCACCTCTGGGAGCTCCGAGACACCTCCGGGAGCTCTGAGACACCTCCGGGAGCTCCAAGTGTCCCCCAGGATCTCTGAACCACCTCCGGGAGCTCTGAAACACCTCTGGGAGCTCCGAGACACCTCCGGGAGCTCTGAGCCACCTCTGGGAGCTCTGAGCCACCTCCAGGAGCTCCGAGCCACCTCCGGGAGCTCCGAGCCACCTCCGGGAGCTCCGAGCCACCTCCGGGAGCTCCGAGCCACCTCCAGGAGCTCCGAGACACCTCCGGGAGCTCTGAGACAGCTCCGGGAGCTCTGAGACATCTCCGGGAGCTCTGAACCACCTCCGGGAGCTCTGAACCACCTCCGGGAGCTCTGAGACACCTCCGGGAGCTCTGAGACATCTCCGGGAGCTCTGAGACACCTCCGGGAGCTCTGAGACATCTCCGGGAGCTCTGAACCACCTCCGGGAGCTCTGAGACACCTCCGGGAGCTCTGAGACACCTCCGGGAGCTCTGAGACATCTCCGGGAGCTCTGAACCACCTCCGGGAGCTCTGAGACACCTCTGGGAGCTCTGAGACACCTCCGGGAGCTCCAAGTGTCCCCCAGGATCTCTGAGCCACCTCCAGGAGCTCTGAAACACCTCTGTGAGCTCTGAAACACCTCCGGGAGCTCTGAGACATCTCCGGGAGCTCTGAACCACCTCCGGGAGCTCCGAGACACCTCCGGGAGCTCTCAGCCCTGTCAGATCCGGAGCTCCGGCCGCCCCCAGGGCACACCCTCTGCCTGACCCCGGCACAACGCACACCCACAGCCCAGATTGCTGCAGGAGAAGGAAGGTTTCCTCCCCAAATTGCCACAGGAGAAGGAAGGTTTCCCCAAATTGCAGGAGAAGGAAGGTTTCCTCCCCAACTGCAGGAGAAGGAAGGTTTCCTCCCCAAATTGCCACAGGAGAAGGAAGGTTTCCTCCCCAGATTGCCACAGGAGAAGGAAGGTTTCCTCCCCAAATTGCAGGAGAAGGAAGGTTTCCTCCCCAAATTGCTGCAGGAGGTTTCCTCCCCACACTGCAGGAGAAGGTTTCCTCCCCGAGCAGCGATTCGTTTCCCGGCAGGATCCGGGGTGGCCTCGGCGCGGGCGATCCATCTCGGCGCGGCTGAGATCTACGGCAGCGCGGGGAAATAATTCAGCTTTAGGGCAGGAAGGGGAGGCCCGGCAGAGCGCGGCTCCCGCCCCGGCCCCGCAATTACAGCGCGGCCTCGCACGGAGCAGTATTTTACCTCGGAAATGCCTGAGTGACCCAGAAACCCGAGTCCCATTTCCTGAAATTATTTCACCACTTCAGAGCCCTTGTTTCAATGAAAGCTGCTGCAAACGAGGCACGAGAGCCCCGAGCTGAGCTGGAACAGATTTTCCCTGCCCGACGCGCATGTGGGGATGGTTTGAAGGGAAGAGCAAAGTCAGGGCTGGTGAGAACGAGCACCTGGATAAGAACCCTGCCATGAACCCCAATAACGGAGCCAGGGCACACAGGGAGCCCAAAATGACACAAAAACCCTGCCATGAACCCCAGTAACGGAGCCAGGGCACACAGGGAGCCCCCAAAGCGACTAAAACATTCTGTCCCACCTGTTATTATCCCATCCCACCTGGGCACTTCCCTCTATTCGGCTTTTGGAGGCTTTCGGGGTGCCAATGTTTGATGCACGAGCCCTGAAAATCCGAGGGGAGACAGAAACGCTCCAGGCAGAAGGGATTGCAGAAAAGGGGCTTGCAGAAAAGGGGCTTGCAGAAAAGGGGCTTGCAGAGGGGTCTGCAGAAAGCTCAGGTGTTGCATCCATGGCTTGAGCTGTGCTCTGGTGGGCAGCAAAGCCCCCGTTCCCCCACAGAATCTCACAACTCCAAGTGCACTTTATGGGACGGAGCACCAGCACCCTAAAGGGATCCCGAGTGTTTTGGGGACAGGGAGACGCCAGAAAAAAAAAGAGAAAATAAAGGAAAGGTGAGGGACAAGGAAGGGTGCACCCCTTGGGAATCCCTCAGCACCCGCAAGCTGTCCTGGCTGCAGCACAGCTCGCGCTGAACAAGGGGGGAAAAGCAGTTTGGGAAACCTGGCCTCGATGCGCAGCGCCAGGAATGGGAATAGAAGGGGAAAGGAACAGAAAGGGAAAGAAAAAGAAGGGAAGGAAAGAGAAGGGAAGGAAAGAGAAGGGGAAGAAGAAAGAAGGGTAAAGAGAAAGAAAGGGAAAGAAAAAGAAGGGAAGGAAAGAGAAGGGGAAGGAAAAAGAAGAGGAAGGAAAGAGAAGGGAAGGAGAAAGAAGGGAAAGAGAAAGAAAGGGAAAGAAAAAGAAGGGAAGGAAAGAGAAGGGAAGGAAAGAGAAGGGAAGGAAAGAGAAGGGAAGGAAAGAGAAGGGGAAGAAGAAAGAAGGGTAAAGAGAAAGAAAGGGAAAGAAAAAGAAGGGAAGGAAAGAGAAGGGAAGGAAAGAGAAGGGAAGGAAAGAGAAGGGAAGGAAAGAGAAGGGGAAGAAGAAAGAAGGGTAAAGAGAAAGAAAGGGAAAGAAAAAGAAGGGAAGGAAAGAGAAGGGAAGGAAAGAGAAGGGAAGAAAAGAGAAGGGAAGGAGAAAGAAGGCCCCAAGCAAGTGCGAGGATAAATAAACCCAAGCAGGCACCGCAGCCTCACGTGGGACGCGGCAGGAAGGAGCCCACAGCCAGAGGCGAGGCAGAGCCGCTGCCCTGACACACAGAGCCACGCGTGGGCACCTGCCAGGTGTGCTCAGCGCCCCGGGAGCACCTGGCCCGGCACAGGGACCTGCCGGGAAACGGGGAGAGCCCCGGGAATGAGGAACCCCGAGAAAGCAGAAACAAAACAGAAACAAAGCGCGTCAGAGACCCTGGGCACAGCGAAAGAGGAATCTCAGAGGGAGTCTGGCATTCCCAGAGTTTGTGAGAGCCTGCTCCTGCTCCCAGAGACCCCAGGGCTCCGGGCACAGCCCAGGGATGCAGGAAAACACACACAAATCCCGGGAAAATGCTGGAATTCCTGCTGGACACAACCCACTGGGGATCTCCACAGCTCAGGACCTTCAGGGCACCCAAATTCACAGGAAAAGGGCTGGTTTTGGGTTCCCAAAGCAGGCAGGGCTGTGGGAGAGGGCCTGCCCAGTGAAACCCATCCAACCCAGAGCAGCAGGACCAAAACCCTTCCCTGAGCGGTGCTGAGCCCGCTGGGGATGGAGCTGGAGCAGGGCTGGGCCCAGGAGCTGAAACGAGCAGGGATGGGACCCCCTCTTCAGACAGCAGGGGTGGGACCCCTCCTCAGGCAAGGGACCCCCTCTTCAGACAGCAGGGATAGGACCCCGCTGCCCTGAGCCCCCTGCCCACCCTGCACCTGCAGTTCACTGGGGTGCAGGTGAGCCCCCAGCCCAGCCCTGAATCCCCCCGATGGAGAACAAGCTCCTCAACCCCCAATTGCTGATATGGAGGAAGAGCCCCCAGCCCCTGCTGCTGCTGCTCCCTTCCCCAGCGCCAGGGCAGGCACCGACCGCAGCTGCCCAAACACTGCCCAGCCCCTCCCCATTCCCCGGGAGGATGGAGCCCCGGTGCTGCCCTCAGCCCCTCACAGACCCTGCCCCATTCTCTCAGCCCTGTGCCCCCTCCCCATTCCGGGGCTCCCCCCGGCACCGCCCGGGCCCCTCGCCGCTCCTCGGCCCCGCCCCACAGGCGGGGCTTGGCCGCATAGCGGCACCTCCCTCGCCCGCCATTGGCCGCCGCTCCCGCCGCTCAGGGGCGGCGCGCGTTGCGATTGGCCGCGGCGCGCTGCCTCTCAGCGCGGGGGCGGGGCGGGCGGAGCCGCCGCCGCACGAAAACTCGGGGAGAGTTGTGGGGGGAGGGGCCGGCCGGGGCTCCCGCCGCCCCCGGAGCTGCCCCGGCGCCGCCGCCACCGCCGCGGAAGCGCTCGGGACGGCCCCGCTCCCGCCGGGCCGGCGCCGCCGTTACCTGAGGGAGCCGGGCCGGGTCCTCGCGCTGGCGCCGCTCGCGCTGGGGCTCCCCCCGCCCCGCGCGCCAGGCTCTCGCGAGACCCGCGCGGGGGTAACGGCGCGGCGGCCAATGGGACGCGCCGGGGGCGGGCCCTCGGCGGGGAAGGGGCGTGGTTCTCACACACGGTGGGCGTGGCCAGCGATAGGCCCCGCCCTGGAGGCCCCGCGGGGACCGCGACACGTGGGGAGAGGGGACAGACCCGGGACAGAGCCGGGATAGCCTGGGACAGACCGGGATAGACTGGGACAGACGGGGATACAGCCGGGACAGACCCGGGACAGACCGGGATAGACCCGGGACAGACCGGGACAGAGCCGGGATAGCCTGGGACAGACCGGGATAGACCCGGGACAGACCGGGACAGACCCGGGATAGCCTGGGACAGACCCGGGATAGCCTGGGACAGACCCGGGACAGACCCGGGATACAGCCGGGACAGACCGGGACAGACCCGGGATAGCCTGAGACAGTCCGGGATAGACCCGGGACAGACCCGGGATACAGCCGGGACAGACCCGGGACAGACCCGGGACAGACCCGGGACAGGCCCGGGATAGCCCGGGACACCCCGGCTCACAGGCACCCCCCGAATCCCGGGCCCGGGCCTCTGGCACACCCCAAAGCCCGGAGGACACGGCTGGCACTGTCTCCCCAGCACCGGGGACACCCCAAAGGCAGGAGAGGGCTGGCAGAGGTGACACTGCCAGGGCCACCAAGGAGACACGAGCAGCTCCGAGTGTCACCAAACCGTGTTTATTGCCGTCCGTGCCGCTGTCACATGGCGAGGAGGATGAGGAAGGCCACCGTGAGGCAGAAGAGCCCCGTGGCCTCGGACAGGCCGAAGCCCAGGATGGCGCAGGAGAAGAGCTGCTGCTTCAGAGAGGGGTTCCTGGGGGGCACGGCCACCTCGGTCCCTGTCACCTCACAGGGACCTGTCATCCCCAGAGCCCTTGTCCCCTTCATAACCCCCCGTCCGTCCCCACCCACGGGGCCGAGGCTCGGGGCCTGCGGCCGCACGGGTGCCCCCGGCTCGGGCGGGGCACACACGGGAGGGCCAGGGCGTGCCGCTGTCAACCAAGTGTCCCCTCACGGCGGTGGCACCGCGGCGGTGGCACCGTGGGCACGGGGACGGAGGTGCCGCTGCAGGTGTCACCCGCGGTGGGGCAGCGGAGCTCCCGGGCCGAGACGGGCCCCAGGGGTGTCGGGCACACCTGGGGGGCTCTCGGTGTCCCCTCACGGTCTGTCCCCGCCCCTCTCTGTCGCCCCCGCTCTCACCGGGCTCCGCTGGGCCTGTCGCGGCCTCTCCATGTGCGCATGCGCGGCCGGGGGTATGGTGCGGCGCCCCCTGCCGGACGGGAGGACTCGGAGCGGCGCGGGGGAGGCGGGGCCTGGAGCGGGGTGGGCGGGGCCAGGCCGCGCGCGCCCTCTGGCGGGAAAATGGGGGAGCGCAGGTGTGCGCACCTGGGGAGACACGTGACAGGTGACACGTGAGCGTGGGGGGGTGTGTGTGTGACACCTGTGTGTGTGTGTGTGTGTGTGTGTGTGACACCGTGTCCCCTCCGTGTCCCCCCCGTGTCACCGGGGTGACACAGGCAGGTGAACAGTGTCACCCCCAGCTGCTGCGTCCCCCTCCTGGGCGCAGTGTCCCCCCTCAGGTCCATGTCCCCCCCAAATGGTTGTGTCCCCCGCCTTGGGGACACTGTCACCCCCCTGTGCTGTGTCACCCCCCCTTGGGGACACTGCCACACCCTTCTGGGGGACCCTGGCACCCCCTCCCTCCGCCTTGAGGACACTGTCACCTCCTCCCTCCGCCTTGGGGACGCTGTCACCTTCGCCTTGGGGACACTGTCACGCCCCTGTCCTGTGTCACCCCCCCCTTGGGGACACTGTCACCCCCCAGGTGCTGTCACCCCCCCTTGGGGACCCCGCCACCCCCCCGTCCGCGGCTCTCTGTGGCGCTGCTGCCGTCACGGCCGTTAATTAAAGCCGGGCGATAATTAACGGCCACGAGCGGGAAATCGATGCGGAGGAGCCGCGGCTGGGGGGGCTCCGGCTCCGGCGGGGGGGGACCCCGAACCCCGACCCGGCCCGGGCACGGCGGGCAGCGATCGGAGCCAACGCTGCCCCGGGGGGACACCGGACCGGGGGGGACATCGGCAGGGGCCGGGGGAGCCGCGGCGCTTTGGGGCCATTTCGGGGGTTTTGGGTTCGGGGAGGAGCAGCGGAGCCGGACTGTGGAAACGGCCAGAAACGGCCCCAAAAAGGAGTCAGAACTGCCGGGAACGGGGAGTCCGGTCCCAAAACGGGGGCGCTGATCCCAAAATGGGGGTTCTGATCCAAATAATGGGGGTTCTGATCCAAATAATGGGGGTTCTTATCCCAAAATGGGAGCTCTGATCCCAAAATGGGGGTTCTGATCCAAATAATGGGGGTTCTTATCCCAAAATGGGAGCTCTGATCCCAAAATGGGGGCTCTGATCCCAAAATGGGGGTTCTGATCCAAATAATGGGGGTTCTTATCCCAAAATGGGTTTTGATCCAATAATGGGTGTTCTGATCCCAAAATGGGGGCTTTGATCCCAAAATGGGGGTTCTGATCCAATAATGGGCGTTCTGATCCCAAAATGGGGGTTCTGATCTCAGAATTGGGGTTCTGATCCCAAAATGAGGGTTCTGATCCCAAAATGGGGGTTTCACTCCAGAAATTTGGGTTCCTCCCCCAGAATTGGGGTTTCTCACTCAGGATTTGGTGCTCCTCCCCCAGGGTTTGGGATTTGGGATTTTTCACCCAGGATTTGGGATTTATCCCTCAGAACTGGGATTTTTCACCCAGGATTTGGGGTTCCTCCCGCAGAATTGGGGTTTCTCACTCAGGATTTCGGTCTGGGGTCCCTTTTGGGGCGGGCTGTGCTCACTGGCCCTGCTCAGCTCTGCCCGCCCCAGTTCGGGATTTGCTTTTCCGGCATTTTTTCCCCCCTTTATATATATATATATATATTTTTTTTTTTTTTACATGCTCTTTTATGACAAACTTTCCTTTCCGCCTGACATTTAAAGGCTGATCAGATCTTCCCTGCAGGACGGGGGGGGGGGGGGAATGGGGAAATTTATGGGGAAATTTAATGGGAAATTTATTGGGGCCGGAGATTGACTCCAACAGTGCCGGGAGCGGGCAGGGACAGCGGGAATTATTTGGGAATTCAGGATTTTGGGAATTTGGGATTTTGGGAATTCTGGGCTGACAGCAGGGCAGGGACAGCAGGAATTATTTGGGGGAATAAAACCCAAATTCCCAACTCTCAATCCCCAACCCTAAATCCCCAATTCCCAACCCCAAAATTCCCAACCCCGAATCCCCAATTTCCAATTCCCAATCATCAATTCCCAACCCCAAAATTCCCAACCCCGAATCCCCAATTTCCAGTTCCCAATCATCAATTCCCAACCCCAAAATTCCCAACCCCGAATCCCCAATTTCCAATTCCCAACCCCAAATTCCCAACCCTAAATTCCCAATTCCTAACCCCAAATTCCCAGCTCCCAGTTCGAAATCCTCAATTCCAATTCCCAGCCCCGAATCTCCAATCCCCAATTCCCAATCCCGAATTCCTAACCCTAAATCCCCAATTTCCAACCCCAAAATTCCCAATTCCCAGCCCTGAATCCCCAACTCCCAATTCCCAGTTCCCAACCCCGAATTCCTAACCCAAAATCCCCAGTCCCCAATTCCCAGCCCCAAACTCCCCCCGGTGTCCCCAAACCCCCCAAAATTCCCCCAAACCCCCCAAACTCCCCCAATCCCCCCCGTTTGTCCCCCGGGAGGGGGCAGCGCAGCCCGGCAAGGTTTCCATGGCAACGGGCGGGAAAAAAAAAATCAGAAATATGGAAAAAAAAAAAAACAACGGAAAACGGCGTCAGGGGCGGCGCGAGCGGCTCGGGGGCCATTTGTATGCAGCGAGAAAAACCCAAACTGCGGAAAATTCAACGGCGGGGGAGGGAAACCAGGGGGATGGGGACACCGAGAGGCAGAAATCCCTTTTCCCCCTGTTTTTCCCCTCTTTTTCCCCTTTAGCCCCCATTTTTTCCCCTGTTTTTCCTCTATTTTTTCCTCTATTTCACCCATTTTTCTCCTTTTTTTCTTCTCTTTTTTTCTTTTTTTTTCTCTATTTTTTCTTATTTTTCTCTCCTTCCTTCCTTCCTTCCTTCCTTCCTTCCTTCCTTCCTTCCTTCCTTCCTTCCTTCCTTCCTTCCTTCCTTCCTATCCCCCCAAAATCCCAGTTTCTCCCCCAAAATCCCAATTTTACCCCCCAAAATCTCAATTTATCCCCCCAAAGTCCCATTTTCCCCCCCAAAATCCCAATTTATCCCCCCAAAATCCCGTTTTTCCCCCAAAACCGGAATTTTTCTCGCTCCTTTTCTCCCGGCTCAGGAGGTGAAGCCTCCGCCGAGCCCCGGCCCTCCCACCCCTCTCGTTTTTCATTTTTATTTCCCGCTGGAAGTGACAAATTGCTCCCGATTTTACACCCAGGCACGGGGGGGGGCTGCGGATGCGATTTTTTTTCCTTTTTTCCCCCCTTTTTTTCCCTTTTTCTCCCCCCCGTTTCTACCTCGGAAAGAAAAGAGAAAAAAAACCAAAATAAAAGCCATAAAAGGCAATAATAAAATAAAAAATCCCCGTTCAATAACCCGAAAGCAGCTCGGCACTGGTAATGAGCACCGCAGAGAGGCTCCATAAACAGAATTTCCCCCGCCCCAAAATCCCCTTTTATTGCCTCAAAATCGCCGGGGGGAAATTCTGCCTCACCCAGCAGGTGCAGACACCCCAAAATCCCTTAAATTCCCCCAAAATAGCGCTTAAAAAGGAAAAAATGGTGATTTTCTTTAAAAATCTGATTTTTTGTCTGTTTTCCTCGTGCAGAGGTTGGGTTTTTCTGTTGAAAATGCCCAATTCCAGCGGGATTTGAATGGTCTTAGAAAAGGTCAGGAAATGTTCATTCCCCCGGGTTCCAGCCCAATTTATTTATTAATCCCTCCCGGGAGGAGCCGGCGCTGCAAATCCGCTGCTTTGGGGGGGGAAAAAAAAATCCATAAAATTCAAAAGAAAACGGAAAACGATCAATAAAATTAAAATAAAAAAGGGAGAAAATCCATAAAATTCAAAAGAAGCAGGGGGAAAAAATAAAGTTCAAAAGAAATGGGAAAGAATCGATAAAATTCAAAAATATGGGGAAAAAAAATCCATAAATCTAAAAAGGAATGGGGGAAAAAATCAATAAAATTAAGCAGAAATAGGGGAAAAAATCAATAAAATTCAAAAGAAATGGGGGGGGGGAATCCGATTTCCCCCCTTTTTCCCTTCTCTGAAATCCCCCGTGGCTCCCTGCACTGCTCTGGGTCCTTTTGCCCCAAATCCCGGGATTTTTGCCCCATTTTCTGCCCCTTTTTGGGGTCATTCATGGTATGGGCTCGGCCTCCACTCACTGGGGTGTCCTTTAGGGGGACATTCGCTCTTTTTGGGGAAGTTTAGTATTTTTTGTGGGGAAATTGGAAATTGCCCTTTTTGGGGAGGGGAATTCTTTGGGGGGGGGGGGAATTGGCCCTTTTGAGGGAAATTTGGCCCATTTTGGGTGGGACACTGCAGGAATAGAGAATTTGGTGGTCACAGCTCCGCTCTCGGCAGCCCCAAAAGCCCCCCAGACTGTGAGGGATTTCTGTGGGATTTTATGGCATTTTGAGGGATTTTATGGATTTTTGTGGGATTTTATAGGACTTTTGTGGGATTTTTGTGGGATTTTTGTGGGATTTTTGCCCCTTCCCGCCTTCTCAAATCCCCGGGCTGCAAACAGGGCCGGGAGCCGCAGGCGGATCGAGCACGGAAAATGGGAATTCGGGAAATGGGGGAATTTTGGGGAAAATGGGGGAATTTTGGGATAACTGGGGGAGGGGATTTTGGAACTCTGCGGGATTTCTCCCCATCCCGCCGGGGGAGGTCGCTGAATTTTGGGGGCCAAACCATCAATCAATGGGGAAACCGGCGATCGGGGATGAAATGGGGGGAAAAGAACGGGGAAAAACCCCAAAAACCTGGGAGGGGGTTTGAGGCCGAACAGGTTCGGGTGGGTTCGGCAGGGTTCGGGGAGATTCGAGACGGTTCGGAAGGGTCCGGGAAGGTTCGGCAAGGTTCGGCAAGGTTCGGCAAGGTTCGGAAGGGTTCGGGACCCGGCCGAGCCCGCGCTGGGTGCAATGCGCGGAGCGGCCGCCAGGGGGGGAGATGGCAGCGCCGAGCGGCGGCCGCGGCTGCAGCGGAGCGGCCCAAAGTGCCCAAAATGGCCCAAAATGACCCAAAATGGGCCCAAAATGGCCCAAAACCCCCCGAAATCCCCCCAAAACGGGCGCCCCCGGCCGCAGCCAGAGCCAGCGGGAGTTCCGGTGGAAGGGGAGATAAAAAGGGAGCGGGGCTGCTGGAGGAGGAACCGGGAGAGGCCCCTGGGAATGGGGCGGGGGTCAGGGGTCTAAGGGGGGATTTGGGTCTCACAGAGGGATTTGGGGTCTCAGGGGGGATTTGGGGTCTCACAGAGGGATTTGGGGTCTCAGCGGGGATTTGGGACGGCCCCAAACCCAACTTTTGCCCAAACCGGGCATTGCACGGGGGTTTAGGGCTAAAACCGAGCCCTGAAGGACAAACCTGGGATCTAAAGGGTAAAACGAGCCCTAAAGGGTAAAAGTGAGATCTAAGGGGTAAAACCGAGCCCTAAGGGGTTAAAACCGGGCCTGAGATCACTGATAAGGATCCTGATAAGGCTCAGTGATACGGATCAGTGACATCCACCGATAAGGCTCAGTGACAAAGGATCTCTGATAAGAATCAGTAACAAGGATCGCTGATAAGGATGGCTGATAAGGATCCCCTTAAGGCTCACTGATAAGGGCTGGCCCGAGATAACACAACCCCCGCGTGATTTAATTAAATCCCAGCTCCAGAGCCCGGGGCCCTTTTCCATAACCCACAATTAAATTTTCACCGTTCCCATCCCTGACCCGCCAGAACCGGAGCGGGGCCCAAAAAAAACCCCCAAAAAAAGGGGAAAACCCAAAATCCCAAAAACACCCAAACGGCAGGAGAGGCCGGGATTAACGCCCGGCCCGGCCCCAGCCCAATTAAGCGCATCGGTAAATTGGGTATTGGGGCCGGGACCACGCGTCCCTTGCGCAAGCGTTAATTGGCAGCGCTGTGAGCGTTAATTGGCGCCGCCGCCGCCGGTGACGCAGCGGCGGATTTGGGGTTAATCCCCGCGGGAATCGGGCCAGGGAAAACCTCCCCGGCTCCTTTTGGCCTTTTCCTTTCCTTTTCCTCCCCTAAATCCGTGAAATGTTGGAGTTTGGGCAGCATTTCTTAGCCCAGGCCTCCAGCTTGGACGGTTTGGGGTGAAACCAACAAACACACCCCCCCCCCCCCCCCCCAAAAAAATGGTGCAAAACCCCCCATTTTCCACCCCTTTGTTTCCCCCTTTTAAAATAAACGGCATCAGAGCCTCCCCTTAAAAATAAATTTAAAACATTAAAAAAAAAAAAAAAATACAAGAAAAAAGAAGAAAAAGTTCCAAACCCTTCCTCCCCTCCTGCTGCTCTTCCAGAATCCTCAAAAAAAAAAAAGAAAAAAAGAAAAAAAAAAAAAAAAAAAAAAAAAGGAAAAAAAAGAAAAAAGAAAAAAGGAAATGGGCCTGGTTTCCAAAGCCCGCAGCTGGAACGGCGCCGCGCTCGCTGCTCTTGGCAGGGAAATGGGGCAAAACCTGGCGGATTTGGGTCCCTGCTGCTCGGGCGGGAGGCCCAGAGCCCGAAGTGCTGGGGAGGGAAATTTGGGAAGGGAATTATTGAATGGGTTTGGGAAATAATGAATGGTTTTGGGAGGGGGATTTGGGAACAGAATGATTTTGGGAAGGGGAATTGTTTTGGGAGGGGGTTTTGGGAAATGAATGATTTTGGGGCAGGGGATTATTTTGGGAGGGGGATTATTTTGGGGCAGGGGGATTATTTTGGGGCAGGGGATTATTTTGGGAGGGGGATGATTTTGGGGCAGGGGGATTATTTTGAGGCAGGGAATTATTTTGGGAGGGGGATGAATTTGGAGGGGGATGATTTTGGAGGGGTTTCAGGCCGGCGTTTGGCAGCTGGAATGCGGCTCCCTCCTTCCCTCCCTCCTGGCTGACAGGCTGACAGGAATTACGGCCGGACAGAAAATGGGGAATTTTCTCCTCCCCCTGCCCGGCGGGGGTCCCGATGTTTGCGCAACGGGAAACGCTCACGGGGGTCCCCAAACACCCCCGGCCCCAATTCCAGCCCCCAGCCCCAATCCCAGCCCCCTTTCCCCCTTTCCCCCTAAAATTCCTCCATTTCACATCACAAAGCAGCCCCCAGAATGCAGAAATTCAGGGTTTTTCCCTTAAAAATCCGAATTTTGGTGCTGCCTGCCCTGCCCTGGGCAGCCCACCCGAACTGGGGGCAACTGGGATGGGACTGGGAAGGGACTGGGATGGGACTGGGACGGGACTAGGACGGGACTGGGGGCTTCTGTGGGGCCTTGGGGCTTCTGTGGGGTCGGGGTTGGGTTTTTTTTTCCTCCCCTCTGAAGGGTTAAAGGTGGATTTTGGGCCTGGGGAAGGATTAAAGGTGAATTTTGGGCCTGGGCCGGGGCTTGGGGAGGTTTTTCCCTGAGGGGGGAAAAAAACCATCTGGGAATGGAAAAGAGGGGTGAAAAAAAAGGAGAAAAAATCCCATTTAAAAAATTAGAGGGATCTCAGGGATCGTTTTCCCCTTCCATCGCCCATTTATTTTCATTTTCTCCTTCCCAGCTCCGTTTTATTTTCATTTTCCTCTCTCTCAGCTGCAGACCCGGGGCTGGGCCGGCCTTGGGAAGGGCAGAATTCCCCCATGAATTCCCCAAAATTCCCCTGGGGAGCTCCGGAATTCCTTCTTGGGAATCTTTCCCCGAATCATTTTCCCGTAATGTTATCTGGAATTGCTTTTTTTTGTTGTTTTTTTTTCTTTTAGATGTTTTCTGGAATTGTTTCTCAGGAATGTTTTCCAGAATTGTTTTTCTTGGGGAGCGCGGCCTGGAACGGGAACGGCTCTTCCAGGTTATCCGGCGCTCCTTGGGATGAGGAATATTTTGGGATGAGGAATATTTTGGGATGAGATTCTTTTGGGATGAGGATTTTTTTGGGATGAGTTTTTTTTGCCAGCTCCAGAGCCGTTTTTTCACTCGTCTCTCCAAAATCCCGAATAAACCCAAACAAGCCCAAATAAACCTGTTTTTTTCCCGCAGTCCCCCGGACCAGCACGGTGTAATTACGGTAATTGGCTGCCGCTAATTACGCTGCTGCTGTAATCAGCAATCACGCAAAACAACGCGCGGTGACGTCACCGGGAAGGGGCGGGAGGTGCCCACGGTCGAATTTTGGGGGTTTGGGGTTTGGTGGAGCTGGGGGAGGGTCCATCCCCCCCAAATCCCATCCCAACCCTGGAATCCCATCCCAACCCTGGAATCCATCCCAAATCCCATCCCCAAACTCAGAATCCTCTCCCAAACCTGGAATCCCTCCCCAAATCTCACCCAAACCCTGGATCCCATCCTAAATCTCATCCAAACCCAGAATCCCATCCCAAACCTGAATTTCATCCCAAATCCAATTCCAGATCCAGAATCCCATCCCAAACCTGGAATCCTGTCCCAAATCTCATCCAAACCCAGAATCCCATCCTAAATCTCATCCAAACCTGGAATCCCATCCCAAACCAGGAATCCCATCCCAAATCTCACCCAAATCCCAGAATCCTGTCCCAAATCCCACCCAAACCCAATCTCACCCAATCCCAATCCATCCCAAATCCCACCCAGGCCCTGGCGAGGCCATCGCCCTTTTCCCCTCCCCGGGCTGGGATCCGATGGAATTTATCCCAAATCTCCCTTTCCCGCTTCAGCCCCTCCTGAATTTCACCTTTCCCACCTCCACTCCATCCCCGTCCCTCATTTTCCGCGGAATTCACCAAACCCAGCTGTTTTCCCCCTGTTTTTATTTTATTTTCCACGTGTTCCTCCCGGCTCCTGATGGGCCCCTGGAGCCGCTCCCCCGCAGCAGGTTGATGCATTTTTAAATGGCTCTGATTTTTATCGCCCTGCTTAATGATTTGTGCCGTTATTTATTAGGCACGGCCGTCTCCGCGGGGACCCCGGCGCGTTAACGGGTAAATAATGGGGGAAACGGTTCAATAGGGCTGTTAAAAAATGGGGGTTTGGGAATAAACTGACCCCGGGTGCTCCCTGCGCTGGATGGGAACTGGGGGAAATTGATGGGGACAAACTGCGGGGAAAATGGGGAAATCGAGGGAAATGTCCCCAAAATATCCCCCTGGGGGTTGGGGATAAACTGCGGGGAAAATGGGGAAATTGAGGGAAATGTCCCCAAAATGTCCCCCTGGGGGTTGGGGGATAAACTGCACTGAAATCGAGGGAAATGTCCCCAAAATCCTACTGGGGGTTTGGGATAAACTGCACTGAAATCGAGGGAAATGTCCCCAAAATGTCCCCCTGGGGGCTGGGGATAAACTGGGGTGAAAATCAGGAGATTGAGGAAATATCCCCAAAATCCTCCTGGGGGTTTGGGATAAACTGCGGGGAAAATTGGGAAATCGAGGGAAATGTCCCCAAAATCCCAAAGCAGCCCCAAATTGTACAGCCCGGCCTCAGGGATGTGCCAAAACCCAGGGAAACCACCCAAAACCCCCGTGCGGGAATTCGGGGCGGTTTTGGGGTTTTTTTGGGGTTTGTTTTTTGGTTTTTTATTTTTTTTTTGGGGGGGGGGGGGGGGTGTTCCCCAGCGCTGCATCCGCGCCCATCCCGGAGCGGGAAATTGGGGAAATTGGGGAAATTCGGGGATTTTCCGCCGTCCCCTCTTTGTTCCCGCGCGCACCTGAGGGCATCCCGGCGCGTTGCCATGGCGACGGGATGTCGCGTTGCCATGGCGACGGGAGTGTCGCATTCCCGTGGGAGGCGCCTCGCGAGCGACCCCATAAAAAACCCGAAACGGGGAGAAATAAACGGGAAAAACAGACCGGGATGGGAAGGGCTCGAATGCAAATGAGCTACGGAATTAATTAACTGCGGGTTTTAATTGGGGCGGCGGGGGGGGGGGGAGCAGGGAGCGGGGAGGGCATTGAGCAAAATCCCCATTTTTGACCGTTAACGAAAAACATTTCTAACCCCGAAATCCCCATTTCTGACCCCAAAATCCCACTTGTGGCGTCGGTGGGAATTGTAGGATGCAGGGATTTGTGGGATTGGGCAGATTTGTGGGATCGGCGGGATGCGTTGGGATGCAGGGGGAGGATTTGGGGCGATTTATGGGATTTATGGGATTTTGGGGATTGGTGGGATTGGTGGGATTGGTGGGCGGAGCCGTGAGGTGGCGGCGCGGGATTGGTGGGGAGAGGAGCTGGCAGAGCGGGATTGGCTGCGGGGTTGGGAATGGGAAAGGGATGGAATGGGAATGGAAATGGAATTGGAAATGGGATGGAATGGGATGGAATGGGAATGGGATGGAAATGGGATGGAAATGGGATGGGAATGGGATGGGAATGGGATGGGAATGGGAACTGGAAATGGGATGAAACGGGAATGGGCTCATTCCCAGAAATCCCCCCGGATTTGGGGTCATTCTGAGATATCGCCCCCCGGATTTGGGGCCATTCCCCGAAATTCCCCCCGGGATTTGGGATCTTCCCATGGATTTGGGGCCATTCCCAAAAATCCCCCTGGATTTGGGGTAATTTCCAGATGTTTGCCCGCATTTGGGGTCATTCCCCGAAATCCCCCCCAGATTTGGGGTCACTCCAAGATCTCCCCTCTGGATTTGGTGCCATTCCCAGCTCTCCCCCCCGGGTTTGGGGTCCCAGCCCCGTTTCTGCCCCAATTCTCACCGCCCCCCCCCCCCCCCCCCCACCGGGCAGGCCGGGGCTCGCTCGGAGCCTTCATCCCGAGGCAGACAAGGCTCCCTTTGTGCCGGGCCCCCCCCGGGCCGGGACGTTAATTACGGTAATTACGGTAATTAACACCGCGGCCGCTGCCGCCCCGCCCCCCGCGCCGGGACGCTCCGCACCCTGGCATTTGCGCGGCCTTCCTCCTCCTCCTCCTCCTCCTCCTCCTCCTCCTCCTCCTCCTCCTCCTCCTCCCACGGCCCCGGGGGCAGCGCCCGACCCCGGCGCGGCCCCAAACGCGCGGCTCGGGCTGGGACCTTTGGGGAGCTTTTGGGAGTTTTTGGGACCTTTTGGGAATTTTTGGGAGCTCTGCGAGAGTTTTTCAGGAGCTCTTTGGGAGTTTTTTTGGAGATTTTTTTTGGAATTTTTTGAGAGCTCTTTGGGTGCTTTTCAGAACCTTTTCTTGGGAGCTCTTTGAGCTCTTTTGGAGACCTTTCTGGAAGCTCTTTGGGGGTTTTTTGGCGGTTTTCGGGCACTCTTTGGGGCCTCTTCAGGCGCTCCTTTGGAGCATTTGGGATTTATTTGGGAGCATCTTTGTGAGCTTTTCTGGAGCTCTTTGGGATCTTTTTGGCACCTCTTTTGGGGCATTTTGGCGCTCTTTGGGAGCTCCTTGGGAGCATTTTGGGCCCTTTCTGGGCGCTCTCTGGCAGCTCTTTGGCGCCTCTTTGGGAGCATTTCGGGCGCTCTTTGGCACCTCTTTGGGAGCTCTCTGGGAGCCCTTTGAGCGCTCCTGGGCAGCGCTGGCGTGCGAGCGGTGCCCGCGCGGCTCCGGGCACGCCCTCGGTGCCGCCCCACGCCCCGGCACCGCCCGACCGAGCGCCGCTTTGGAGGCGCCGCCGCCGCTCCGGGAGCTCCTGGCCCCGCTCCCGGCGGCTCCTGGCTCCAGTCCCGCTCCTGGCCCGCTCCCGGCGGATCCTGGCTCCAGTCCCGCTCCTGGCATCGGGCCCGGCTGCTCCTGGCCCCGTTCCTGCCCCGCTCCCTGCCCGGCATCGCCCGCGCGGCGCCCCCGGCCAGGGCAGGGCCCGGGCTGTGCCCCCGTGCCGGGAGAGTTCCAGCGGGAACGGGCCGGGAATGGCATCCTTTGGAGCCGGGAATGGCTCGGGTTTGTGCCCCAAAGTCAGGAGAATTCTAGCCGGGAACGGGCCGGGAATGGAATCCTTTGGAGCTGGGAATGGCCCCGGGTTTGTGCCCCTTTCCAGAGGAATTCCAGCCGGGAATGGGCTGGGAATGGAATCCTTTGGAGCCGGGAATGGCTCGGGTTTGTGCCCTTTGCCACGAGAATTCCAGCCGGGAACGGGCCAGGAATGGTCCTGGGTTTGTGCCCTTTTGCAGGAGAATTCCAGCCGGGAATGGGATCCTTTGGAGCCGGGAATGGCTGCGAGTTTGTGCCCCTTTCCAGAGGAATTCCAGCCGGGAATGGGCCCGGGCTGTGCCCCCTTTTCCAGAAGAATTCCAGCCGGGAATGGGCTGGAATGGGCCCGGGTTTGTGCCCTTTTCCAGGAGAATTCCCCCAAACCTTGCAGGGTGGATAATCCACAATCCCGACCCTCCGTCCTTGCCAGAAGGGCTGGAAGGGCCGGGAACCCCGGGATGGAGGCCTGGGGATGTTTCCCCCAAATCTGAGTGACCCCAAAAACACCAGGAGGGGTTTCCTGGGACTCCCCAAACCCACCCGCTGGTGAATCCCAGACCTGGGATTTTCTGGGAGATTTGGGGCTCTCAGAGGTAACCCCAAATCTGGGATTTTCTGGGATATTTGGGTCTCTCAAAGGAATCCCAGATCTGGGATTTTCCAGGATATTTAGGCTGTTCGTAACTGGGATTTTCCAGGATATTTGTGTTCTCTCCGAGGGCTGGCACAGCCATGATTTTTGTGGAATATTTGGGTCCCAGGAACTGGGATTTTCTGGGATTTTTGGGCTCTCAGAGGAACCCCAAATCTGGGATGTTCTGGGACATTGGAACCCCAAATCTGGGATTTTCTGGGACATTTGGGGCCCCCAAATCTGGGTTTCCTGGGACATTTGGGCTCTCCAGTAACTGAGTTTTCCAGGATATCTGGGGCTCTCCAAGGAACCCCAAACCTGGATTTTCCGGGATATTTGGTGCTCCCAGAAGAACCCCAAATCCGGGATTTTCTGGGATTTTTGTGGCACAGCCGGGAGGGGCCGCAGCTCTGTCCCTGTCCCCGTCCCCGGCAGTGGCTCGGGTGACACTCGGGTGACACCCGATGGGTTCCGACCCCCGCCCCGGATCATCGCCCCATCCCGGCCCTGGCAGAGCCGAGCCCGGCCCCGGCCCAGCCCGGAATTCTCACCCGGCCCAGCCCGGCCTGCCCGGGCAGGACCCGCCTGAGTCACCCCGAGCCTGGATCCAAACCCGGAGCCCCCGCTCGGAGCGGGGAACGGCCTGGAGCGCACAGAAAAATTATATATAAAAATAAAATTAAACATTGGGAAATGGGGGGGAAAGGGAAAGGAAGGGGAAATAGAAGGGGTAAAAAGGATAAAAGGGGAAGGAAGGGGAAATAAAAGGGGAAGGAAGAAATAAAAGGAAGAGAAATGGGATAAGGGAAAGGAAGGGGAAATTAAAGGGGGGGAAAGGGGAATAAAGGGGAAAATAAAGGAAAGAAATGGAAAGAAAAGGGGGAAGGGAGAGAAATCAGAACAAAACCCGAAAGTGTGAGGGAGGAGCCGGAGCCAGGCAGTGCCAGGATTCCCACAGTGGGACAAATGGGGCACAGAGGGGAAAGGGCCCAATCCCGGGAATTCCGGGACATTTCCAGCGGGAATGGAACGAAATGGAAAGGGAGGGAGCGGGGGGGAGGATCCCGGCCTTATCTCAGGTCGCTGAATCATCCCCAGCCTTATCTCGGCATCGGTGAATCATCCCCGAGCAGGTGGATCCTGCCCACCCACCTGGAGCATAACGGGGCCTCGGGAATGCCGCGGTTTGCCTGGGAACGCTGGGATTTACCTGGGAATCTCGGAATTTATCTGGGATTCTCGGAATTTATTGTGCCAATCCCAGCCTTCTCCATGGGAATATTGGAATTTTATTTATGTGGGAAATCCGCCCTAAATCCCCCCAGAAAATTCCCCAGATTTCCCCCTAAGGGCCTCCTGGAGAATTCCCGGTTTTCCATTAAAATCCCCCCCAGAATATTCCCAGTTTTCCATTAAAATGCCCCCCCAGAAAATTCCCGGTTTTCCCCCAAAATCCTCCCGGAGCTGCTGCCGGTCCCGGGTGGGAGAACCCCAAATCCCAGCTGGAATTGGAGCATCCCTGCAGAATCCCCAAATCCCATCAATCCCCCTCCTTCATCCAACATTCCTGCCTGCCCTGAGCTCCCCAAAATCCCAAATCCTCCTGATTTCGGTGCTGCAGGGCCTGGATTTGGGGGACAAAACTCCCCCGCAGGATCCCCCAATTCCCAAATCCCAAATCCCAGCCCTTAATCCCAAATCCCAATTTCCAAATCCCAAATCCCCCCCATCCTCCCCCACCCCACCATTCCCAGGCTGGGCCCTTCTGAACTCCAAACTCCTTTATTTATTTTATTTTATTTTATTTATTTTATTTTATTTTATTTTATTTTATTTTATTTTATTTTATTTTATTTTATTTTATTTTAATTTTATTTTATCTATTTATTTATTTATATTTTCCTGGTTTATTTAGGGTTTGCACTGATTTCTGGGACGCTGCGGGCTGCACGGACGGATTTACGATTCCCCAGGATTGATTTATCCCCCCTCAGGCTCCCCCGCCCCTCTCCCGTTGAAAGGTTTAAGGTTCGCCCCCAGACAGGCTCCCAAAAGTTCGGGAAAAACACAAAAACAAAAAAAAAAAAAACCCCAAAAAAAAAGGATTTTTCCTGCCCGGAGCGCGGAGCTGCGGCTGTAATTACCCACCCCATAATCAGCACCCAGTCCTGCAGAACTTTCCAGAAATCCTGCAGAGACAGGGAAAAGCTGCTTCATAGGGACAAAAAAAACTGCTTTATAGGGGAAAAAAAACCTGTTTTATTGGGGGAAAAAAAACTGCTGTTAGGGGGAAAAGAAATCCTGTTTTATAGGGGAAAAATACTGGTTTATAGGGAAAAATAATCCTGTTTTTTAGGGGAAATCCCCCTGTTTTTTAGGGGGAAAAAAGCCCTGTTTTTTAGGGGAGAAATCCTGTTTTATAGGGGAAAAAAATCCTTGTTTTAGGGGAAAAAGACCCAGTGCTTTATAGGGAAAATATCCTGGTTTTTAGGGGAAAAATTCTGCTTTATAGGGAAAATCCGGGTACATCGCCCTCCTTCCCCGGGGCTTTGGGAAAAGGGAAATTTGGGAATTTTCTATTTTCTGCTGTTCGGGGTGCGGAGCTGCTGCTCCCAAACCCGGGGTTCTGCTCTCCGTCCCTGTTTTCCTGGGATTTGCCCCAGAATTCCCAGGGACGGGGCTGGATTGGCCAAACGGGGATTTCCTGGCGCTCCGCGAGGCCCAGATTCCCACAATTCCCACAATTCCCACAATTCTCAGCGATTCCCCACAATCCCCGGGGATTCCCACAATCCCCACAATTCCCACAATCCCCAGGATTCCCACAATTCCCACAATCCCCGGGGATTCCCACAATCCCCACAATTCTCAGGATTCCCCCACCATCCCCACAATTCCCACAATCCCCGGGGATTCCCACAATCCCCAGGGATTCCCAGGGATTCCCATAATTCACGGAGATCCCAGAATTCCAATAATTCCCAGAATTCCCAATAATTCCCACAGTTCCCAGGGATCCAAATCGCAAAATGGCCCCGGGAAGAAACTTGCGGGGATTGGCCGGGGGGGGGGAAATCCCCACTGGGGATCATTTTGGGATCATTTGAGGGCAATTTTGGGGTCACTTGGGATAATTCTGGGTAATTTTGGGGATAACTTTGGGAACACTTTGGGATCGCTCTGGGATCAAGCTTTGGGGTCACTCTGGGATAATTTTGGGTATAACTTTGGGGGCCATTTTGAGATCACTTCGGGATAATTTTGGGCCTAAATTTGGGATCACTTTGGGGTCTCTTTGGGGATAATTTGGGGGATCACTCTGGGATCACTCTGGGCTCACTCTGGGATAATTTTTGGATCACTCTGGAATTACTTTGGGAACGTTTTTGGGATAATTTTGGGGATAACTTTGGGATCACTCCTGGCCTCAATTTGGGACAGAACCGAAGCTTTGTGGGACGCCTTGGGGCGATCCCGGTTTGGCAGCGGGAAATTCGGGATCAGGGACGGCTGAGCCGGGGCTGAGTCACGGGGCCGGGGCCGCGCCCGCACGGAAAATTCCGGATCGGCCGAGGGCGAAGGGCTCGTCCTGCCAGAGCTGCTGCGGCGCCCGGGAGCCACAGCTCTGCACGGGAACCCCAACTCCTGCACAGAAATCCCAGTTTTCACCCCAAAATCCCATTTTTCCACCCAAAAATCCCAATTCTGCACAGAAATCCCATTTTCCCACCCCAAAATCCATTTTCCCACCCAGAAATCCCACTTCCCATCCAGAAATCCCAATTCCTGCCGGAAATCCAATCTTTTACCCAAAAATCCCCATTTTTCCACCTACAGATCCCATTCCCGCCCAGAAATCCCTTTTTTCCACCAAGGAATCCCAATCCCTGCCCACAAATCCCATTTCTTCCCCAAAATTCCCATTTTTTCCACCCGGAATTCGGGTTTTCCCTCCCTCTCCAGGCCCCAGCGGAGCTGGGGGTGGATGAAGAGGAAGAGGAGCAGAATTCCCAGGGTTTGTCACCCGGAATTCCGGCGCTGCCGACGCTCCCCGGGCGGCTCCGGGGATGCCGAAGCCAAAGCGTGGCCCGAAATCCCCAGAGCGGCCCGACCGGTTTGGGAATGCGGGAATGAGGGACGGATCCCAAACACATCCCAAACCCCAAATCCATCCAAACACGTCCCAAATCCCAAACACATCCCAAATCCCAAATTCCTCCAAATCCCAAACGCATCCCAAATCATCCCAAACACATCCCAGACCCAAATCCATCCCAAACACGTCCCAAATCCCACATCCCAAACCCTAAATCCATCCCAAACACATCCCAAACCCCAAATCCCTCCCAAACCCATCCCAACCTTGTCCCAAATCCAAACACATCCCAAATCCCACATCCCAAACCCTAAATCCATCCCAAGAACATCCCAAATTCCAAACCCATCCCAAATCCATCCCAAACACATCCCAAATCCATCCCAACCCCATCCCAAATCCCAAACACATCCCAAATCCATCCCAAGCCTGTCTCAAACACATCCCAGATCCCTACCACACCCAAATCCCCAAATCCTCCAAATCCCAAATCCAAAACACGTCCCAAATCCAAACCCATAATCCCATCCCAAATCCCATACCCATCCCAAAATCCATCCCAAATTCCATCCCAAATCCCAAACACCAGTCCCAAATCCGTCCTAAACAATCCCAAAACCATCGCAGCCCCGTCCCAACCCCATCCCAAATCCCAAAACCATCCCTAATCCGTCCCAAACCCATCCCAAAATTCCATCCCCATCCCAGAATCTATCCCAAATCCATCCAACCCTGTCCTAAATCCCCAATCCCAACCCAAATCCTCACCCTGTCCCAAAGCCACCCCAGATCCCAGATCCCAACCCCTTCCCTGGAGCTGCAGGGACGGGAATTTTCCCGCAGGAATTTTTTGGGATTTCCCGGCGGGGAAATTTGGGATTGTTGGATCGGTCCCGATGCCTCCAGGGTTCCTTCTGCTGCTGCCGCGGGCAAATCCCGAAATTCCCGAGTCTGGAATTCCCACAGGGAATCAGTCCAAGAGGGTCCTCGATGGGATTGGGGAGGGAAAAAATGGGGAAAAAATGGGGGGAAAATGGAAAAAAATGGAGGAAAAATGGGGAAAAAATGGAGGAAAGGGAATAGGGACAGGGAAAAAGAGAAAAGGGGAATATTTATCCCAAAATCCTCCCCCGGGAATGGTTAACCCCAAAAATGCCGTGGGGATGGCGGGAGGGCTGGGGCAATTCCCGGCTGGAATTTCGGGAATCCGGGGAAAAGCCGCGCCCGGATCCAACGGAATTGGGGAGTTCAAAAAAGAGACCGGGAAACAGCAAAAATCCCAAAAAAATAAACCCCAAAAAAAACCCCAAAACACCCGAGCGGGGATCTCGGAAGGGACTTTGGGATTTTCCAGGTTTTTTTAAAGGAAAAAAATCTTCGATTCCTCCGAAATTTTCCCGACAAAGCGGGGAGGGAAGAGGGAAAATCCGGGAAGGGGAAAAACCGGAAGGGAAATTCGGGAATTGGGGAGGGAGGGAGGGAAGGACTGATGACGATCCCGGAGCCTCCCAGCAGCCAAACCCGGCGTTTTTCCAGGGAAAAAAGAGGAATTTCCCCCAGAAAAAAACAAGAGGAATTCCGGGGCTCGGAAATGCCTCTGGAACTCTTCCCATTCCTGCCCCTTTATCCCGAATTTTTCCTTTTTTCTGGATTCTCATCCCGATTTTCCCCTCCAAGGAAAGCCCCGGGAGGATCCGGGATCGGCTTTTCCAAAAAAAATAATTTAAAATAAAAAGATTTAAAAGCCTGGGAAAAGGAGAGGGAAACGGAAAATCAGAATGAAGCCTGGAGGGAAAAATTCCCTTCCCTAAACAAATATCCTTAAATTAAACCGTCCCCTAAATAAACCATCCCTAAAGAAATTATCTCTTAAAGAAATTATCCCTGAAGAAATTAAATTATTCCCTAAAATAAACTATCCGAGAGAAAATATCCTTAAAAAATTGAATTATCCCAAATAATTGGATAATCCCTAAATAAACTGGATTATGCCCAAATAAATTGGATTACTCCCGAATAAATTGGATTATTCTCAAATGAATTGGATTATGCCCAAATAAATTGGATTATTCTCGAATAAATTGGATTATCCCCAAATAAACGGTCCCTGCTCCAAGCTGAGAAGGAAAGAAATTCCTGAAATCAATCGGATTTCGGGGAGCTGGGAATGGACCCGTCCTCACGGAAAATTCACAATTTTTGGCCGTTCCGGGGGTTTTTCGAGCGGAATTTCTCATTTTTTGGGTTTTTTCCGCCTCCTTCCGATGCTTTTCCATGGGTTTTTATCGGGGAAAAATGGATTTTAAATTTTCCCCTTCCCGTCTGTCTGCCCACAAAACCCTCCCCAGAATTCCCCAAATCCAGGAAAAATCGGGAAAAAATCAGGAAAAACCCAAATCTGGCAAATGAGCCCCAATTCCAGGAGGGGGAAAATTTCCTTTTTTTTTATCCCCAAAATCGCCCGAAAAAAGAGGAGAAGTCCCCTGGAATTCCCAGCACGGGGAAATTCCCGGTGGGAACGGGGAGTTCGGGATCTCAGCGAGGAATTTGGGACCAAAATCTTCATTTTTTGGTCAAATTTTCCTTGAAAAAAAAAAAAAACAAACCCAAATTTTCCCATTCCAGGCGCTTTTCCATGCGGAAAAATCCTTTGGAAATTCCCCGAGCGGGGCGGGGAAAATATTCGGGAATTTTTGGGGTGGGATTTGGGGAGGAATTTGTAAAAATGGAATTTTTTAATGGGGGAAAAAAAAGGGAAATTTAGCGGGAAAAAAATGGGGAAAAGGGACCCAGGCCGCTGCTCCTGGAGCCGGGAATGCCGGGAATCATTAACAATTAACAAAAATAATAATAAAGGGATTTAAATTAATTAAAATGAATGAGAATAAAGGTGTTAAAGCAATTAAAATTAATTATATCCTGGTAAAATATTAAAATTAATCACATCCACGGAATTAATTCAATTTTCCCGGGATTTTTGGCCGCTTTTTCCCAAAGAAAGAGAGTGAAAAGCGGAATTAATTAAGGAAGAAATTAATTGAGGGGAGGATTAAAGGCGCAAGCGACACCCGGGGAAAATCCAGGGTTTTTTAATGGAAAATCCCTTTCTTTCATGGAAAATCCCTTTTTTTCATGGAAAAATCTGAATTCCTGCTCGGTTTTATTCGGACACTCGGGAGCGGGATCTCGGGTTTTTGGGGAATGGTTTTAGATCCCCAATTTTGGTGGTTTTTAGGCGTAAAATTCGATTTTTGGGGCAGATTTTCCCCTCAAAAAAATCCCCGATTTTTCCCCCCCCAAAATTTCGATTTTCCCTCCAGGTTTTGCAGGTGCCGGTGGCAGAAATTGGGGGGAAAAGGGAAAAAATCCGGGCCCCGATGGGAAGGAGGGAATTTCCCGCCTGGGAGTGGCTCCGGGAGGACCCCAGAATTTCATTTTTATATTAAAAATAATCAAATTTGGATTCCCGGGCCAATTCCCGGGTTTTTCTCGCGGAATTCCCGAGCCACGGGAGCCGCTGGGGAAATGCGGGAATGAACCGAAAATTGCGGAATTCCGCCCAAAATCCGCGCGGATTCTTAATGAGCGGGGTCGATAATTAATCCCCGCGGTCATTAATTGCCGGGGGTCATTAATTACCGGGATTAATTAACGAATTCCTTCCTTTTCCAGGCACATTTCGGGAGTGGAAATTCCCCTGAAATTCGGATTTTTCTCCCTTTCCCCCCCGCTCGGTCCCTCCCATCAATAATTTAAATTTATTTTAATATTAAACCCCCCCAAATTTGGCAATTCGGGATGGTGTCGGGCCGTCCTCTGCCCCTGGAAATTCCAATTTTCGGTGTTTTTCCCTAAAAATGGGGATGAATTGGGGAATCCCTCCCAGGACTGAATATTTGGGTATAAAGGGGTAAAATTGGAATTTTTGGGAAAAAGCGCCTGGAATATTCCGGACTCTGCATAAAGATTTGGGGGCAAAAAAAAGGGAATTTTTGGCCGCTGGCCTGGGAGGAGAAAACATTCCAAAAAAACCCCAACAGCAACAGCGGGAATAAATCCGATTTCATTAACAAATAAATTCAATTTAATTAACAATAAATTCGGTTTGAATCAGAAAGAAACTCAGTTCAAATCAGAAAGAAATCCGGCTTAAATAAAAAAGGAACTCATTAAAATTAAAAATAAAGGAGGTTTAAATAAGAAATAAATTCAATTTAAGCAGGGAATAAATTCAATTTAAAATCAGAAAGAAATTCAGTATAAATAGAAAATAAATTCAACTTAAAATCAGAAAGAAAATCAGTTTTATAAATTTTTAAAAATTCAATTTAAGCAAGAAATAAATGCGCATTAAACAAGAAATGAATGCGCGTTAAATAAGAATTAAATTAAATAAAAATTTTAAAAATCAATTTAAAACCAGAAATAAGTCCAGTTTAAATAAGAAATAAATGAGATTTAAATTAAAAATAAATTCAGTTTCAGTCAGAAATAATTTATGCAAGAAATAAAATTAAATTAAATTTTTAAAAATTTTTTAAATGAGTTTAAAGCCGGACTAAATGGAGTTTTGGGGATAAATCCGCGCTCCGGGAGCGCCGGGGCCGCTCGGGGCTCACCTTGGATTTGAACTTGGACTCGAGCGGCGCCGCCGAATTTCCTTTGTCTGCAGCGGCCCCGGAAAACGCAAAAAAAACAGCGGGAGGGATCGGGGCTGCGGGGATGGAAATGGGGAAAAATCGGGAAAAAATGGGAAAAATCGGGAAAAAATGGGGGGAAAATGGGGGGAAATAATGGGGGAAAAATTGAATTAAAAGGGGAATCAAAAGGGAATAGAGAGAGGGGGAAAGGGAATTTAAAAAAGGAATAAAAGGGAATAAAAATGGGGGAAAGGAAAAAAAAAAAGGGGGAATAAAAAGGGAATAGAAAGGGGGGGGGAAAGGAGATTAAAAAGGGAATAAAAATGGGGGTAAAGGGAAAAAAGGGGAATGAAAAGGGAATAGGAGAGGGGGGAAAGGAGATTAAAAAAGGAATAAAAATGGGGGTAAAGGGAAAAAAAGGGGGAATAAAAAGGGAATAGAAAGTAAATAGAAGGGGATAAAATGGGGTAAAAGGAGAATAAAAAAGGGATAAAAAGGGGATTGAAAAGGAACTAAAAAGAGGAAAAAAAGGAGATTAAAAGGCGAGAAAAAGGCGAGAAAACAGCGGGAGAGGATTGGGGGGAAAAAGGGGGAAAGGGGGAAAAAGATGAAAAAAAAAAAGGTAGAAAAGGGAATTAAAGGGAATAAAACCGGGGGGAAGGGGGGAAAATAGCGGGGAAAGGGAAATAAAAAGGGAATTAAAAAAGGAATAAAAAGGAATAAAAAGTCGGTTTTGGCCTCAAAAAGCGGAGGCGGTGGGAGAAGTGGAAGAAGAGGATGCGGGAATTCGGGAATTGCTGGAAAATCTCCTTCAGATCCCGAATTTCAGTGGGAACTGATCCCGAATTCCGGCTTTGGGAGGGATTAAATTGGGGGGGAAATGGAAAAGCGGAGTTTGTTTATTCCCATTTCTAAAGGAACAGTTATACTTTTATTTTTATTTCTTTATCTCTGTTCAGTCTGAGTTTATCTGGGTAAAGTCCTGGCATTTGCGGAACAACCCTTATTATATATATAGAAATATATTGATATATTTGTGTCTTTATTTGCCACCTTTAGGGCAGAAAAATGCCGTGAAATCCAAGGAAAACTCCCCAAAAATCGCCCAGATTTAGGGATCAACCCCCCTGAACCAGGCTGGGAACTCAAAACTGAAAAATCGGGGAAAAGATGGGGAAAATTGAATTTTTGGGATCTGGAGCCAAAGGGCTGCGGGAGTCTGATACCCTGGGAGGGGGAAAATGATGGAAAATGCAGAATTGAGGGGAAATCGGAATTTTGGTGGGGTTTGAGCGGGGTTTTTATGGCAGAAAAAATGGGAATTTATTCTTCTCTTACCAAGTTTTTCCTGGAATGCCTGAGGCAAAGCCGAGCTGGGGCTTGGCCGCGGGAATGAATGAATGAATTCAGCTCCGAGTCGCTTTTTTACCCCTAAAAAAATCAAATAAGCGCGGGGAAATTGGGGGGAAAAGGTGAGTTTGGGGGTTTTATTTATCCAAACATTTGGGACAAATATTGGGAAACTCAGCCGAGAATGGGCGGAAAATCCCCCCGAAATTGGGATTAAGGGGAGAATCCGCTGGAGTTCGGATTTCCCTCAAAAAGAGAATTAAAATCGCGGGGTTTTTTCCCCTCCTTCATTCCCCAAAAATGAAATAATGGGAATAATGGAAAATAATGGGAAATCCTTTTTTTCCCCCCCATTTCGGGGTATTTCCCGGTGCTGGAGCCGATTTTCCTTCCCGAAAAATTCCAAATTTGGCGATTTTCCTTGGAATGGGGAGGCGGGAAGAGCAGAAATTCCCATTTTTTCCCGAGGGAAATCGAGGAGTTTTGGGTTTTTTTTTCCTTCATTTTAGGGCAAATCAAAGCGGAAACAAAGGGAAAAAGAACCTAGGGAATTACCCGGGAATTATTTGATGGAAATTGGAATTTTTCTTTGTTCTCCCCGCCGCCGTTTTTAATATTTTTTTCCCAAAACCGCGCTTTCCCAGGGAATTACTTCCAGGGATGGAAAAGGGAAAATCGCAGCTCCGGGATTCGCGATTTTGGGGCAAAATTCCCTTTTTTGGGGCAGAATTCCCTTTTTTGGGCAGAATTCCCCCCTTTTTTTGCCGCTCTCCCTGGGATCTTTCCCATCCAAATCCGCTTTTCCCAAGGGGAATTTGTGCAAAACCTCAAATCCGCTCTACCTGCGAAAATTGGGCTCAATCCTGAATTTTTGGTGTTTTTCTTAAGGAAAAACCGGAATAAATTCCTGAATTAAAGGGGAAAAAAATGGGAAATTCTTCAAATCCCGAGGGGTGAAGCGCTGCAGAGAAATGTTGGAGAAGCGGAGCCAGGAGGAAAAATGGGAATTTTCCTCTTGGACTGGGAGAGAAATCGGATTTTTCTGCCTTTTTTCCTGGCAGGGATAAAAAAATGAGGAAAAAGACATTAAAACGTGGATTTTCCCCGGACCTGCCTTCAGAAAAAGGGGAAAACCCGGGGATTCGGGAGAGGAAAATTCCGATTTTTCTGCTCGGTAAAAATCAATTTACCAAGAGGGATCCGCACGCCCGGGATGAGCAAAAAAAGGGAATTTTCAGGAATTCCTCAATTCCCAAATGGAGCGGGGATTTGGGGGTTCATCCCCGGGATCGCCGCTTTTACCCCAAAAATCCCCAAAATCCGGAATTTCCGACCGGGAGATCTCGCGGGGATTTTCACTCCATTCCCATTTTTGGTTCCTCCTTTCCCCAATTTTTTATCCCAGCCCCGAAAATGCCCCAAAACTCCTGGAAATGCCGATTTTTTAAAAGGTATTTATTTTATGGAATTCTCATTTTTCCTGCCCAAAGTTTCTTTGTTCGGCTCCCGCGGCCTCCCCCGGGAATTCCGTCCCCGAAATGCGAATTTTCTGCTGCTTTACCTCCGAAAAATGAGATTTTTTACCTCCTTTCCTCTTTCCTTCTCCTTCCCCCATTTTCCTTCGGTTTTCTCCCATTTCTCCATTTTTGCCTTTTTTTTTTTTTTCCTTTTTTTCCACTTTATTTTCTCCCTTCTTCCCCCTGATTTTTTCCTCTTTTCCCCTCATTTTTTTCCTTTTTTCTCCCCTCATTTTCCCGCATTTTTTCCCCTCTTTTCCCCCTTCCCCGACCCCCAAACCCCCCTCAATTCCCACCCCCAAATTTTCCCGTGAAATTCCCGCTAAATTCCTCGCTCCCCGAGCCACAAATTTGCGGTTTTAATTTGAATTTTTGGGGCATTTTCGGGGCATTTCGGCGGCGCGGGCCCTTCCCGCCGCTGCCGCCCGGCCGCAGCTTTTCCCCATAAATCTCGGGTTTGGGGCCGTTCCGGACGTGCCGCCCCGTGTTCAGCACTTCATAAAAATTAAAAGCGAACAAAAATCCAAATGCAAACCGGGGGCGAGGCCGCGTTTGGGTTCAGTTTGGGGATTTTGTCCGGAGTTGCCGCGGGCACAAAGGAGCAGAATTCCCCAATTTTCCTGCGTTTTTAAAAATTGTTTCTCGGTTTTGTTTGTATCCATAGCCAAGATTATTTTGTTTTATTTCATTTATTGGCGGGTTTTGTTCCCCGCCGGTTTTTATCTTGTTCATCCATTTATTTTATTCCACCGCCTTCCATTCAAGCCTGTTTTCCCTGATTTAATTCATTTTTTTCTCCCGTTTTGTTCCCTTTTTTCCTCATTTAATTCAATTTTCCCCCATTTCAGCCCATCCATCGCCACTTTTCCCCATTTAATTCCATTATTTTCCCATTTTATTCCATTTTTTGCCCATTTTGCCCTTTTTTCCCTCGTTTCCCTGATTCCCGCCCCCCTTTTTTCCCAAACCCGGGAATTTTCCCTTTCCCCTTGAACTTGGCATTCCCGGAATTTGTTTGTTTTAGGGTTTTTTTTCCTTTTCAGCTTTTTCCCCTTTCGGATGATTCTGGGGGTGGGGCAGAACAAGGGGGCGACCCCAAACCAGCGGCATCGGGGGAATTTTGCGCAATTTCGGCAATTTTGGGGAATTTTTGGGGTTTTAGCGACACACAAACCGTGGGGAGGGTCTGAACTAGGGACGCGCCTGAGGACAAAAATCCTAAAAAATCAGATTTTCCCCCATTTTCCCCCCTTGCTCCCGCTTCACTCCTGCAGCCGAAACCCCCGAAATTTTGGGGCTGAATGGGAGAAAATCCGATTTTTTTGGGGAAAGCCCCGATTTTTCGGGGAAAACCCAACTCCTCGGGAATCCGGTAGGAAGACGCGGGTGGGGAGCAGACGGGATGAAATTTTCCTTATTTTTAAACGGATTTTCGGAAGGGGGGAGCGCCTGAAAAAGGGGGGAAAAAAACACCCAAAAAATCCCTCGACAGGTCCAAAAAAAACAGGAAAAAAAATACAAAAAAAAATTTGAAGCGTTAAGAATAATTTAGGATTGTTGTAAATAATTATAAATTAAGGTGGGGGGGAGTTATCCCATTGGAATCCGGCGGAAAATCGGGAATTGGGAGGGGGACGTGGAAAGGGGGGGGGACACCAAAGGGGGGGGGGGGCACGCGGTGGGGGGGAGTGGGCGTGTCCTGGCGGCGCGGGACGAACCCAATCAGCGCGCGGCATCCCGCGGGGGGCGTGTCCCCGGGCGCGGTAAAAGGGGCGTGGCCCGCGCGGATTTCTTAACGGAGCGGGCGGCGGGCTGGCGGCGCATGCGCGCTCGGCGCGGCGATGGCGGGGGGTCCCGGGGCGCGGCGCGGAGCTGCCCCCGCCGCCAGCACCGGAGCGGGCGGAGCGGGCGGAGCGGCGGCACCGGCCCCGGCACCGGGCACCGGCAGCAGCAGCAGCAGCAGCAGCTCCGAGAGGAGGCGGCGGCAGAAAGGAAGGGCGGCGGGAGGCGGCGGCGGCAGCGCGCATGACATGACGGCGCCGCTCGGGCTCCCCCCGCGCTGGCCCGACGCGCTCGGGCTGCCGCTGCGAGGACGCGCCGCGGGAGAAGCCGCGCATGGAGAGCCCTGGGCCAGTGCCGGGGACGGGCTGGGCACTGCCGGGACGGGCTCGGGCACTGCCGGGACGGGCTGGGGCACTGCCGGGAGATGCTGCCCCACGCCGCGCTGGGCGAGCGCCGGGCGGCGGCGGCGGCGGCGGCGGAACGGGCGCGGACGGAGGAGCCGCGTTCGCGGAGCTGGCGGGCGCGGAGCCGGCGCGGCAGTGCCCGTCGGGCTCGCTGGGCTACGGCGCCTACCCGTTCGCGCCGGGCTACTACGGCTGCCGCCTGAACCTGCCGCAGAAGCCCTGCGGGTACCACCCGCCCGACAAATTCGGCGAGGCCGGCGGCGCGCTGGGCGCCGAGAGCTGCCGCCGGCGCGGGGCCAAGGAGTTCCCGTTCTACCCCGGCTTCCCCGGCTCGTACCAGGCCGTGCCGGGCTACTTGGACGTGTCGGTGGTGCCGGCGCTGGCCGAGCCGCGGCACGAGGCTTTGCTTCCCATGGAAGGCTACCAGGGCTGGGCGCTGGCCAACGCCGGCTGGGACGGGCAGGTTTACTGCTCCAAGGAGCAGCCGCAGCCCCGCGCACCTCTGGAAGGCGCCGTTCCCAGGTAGGCAGCTGCACCGGGAGCGGGAGCGGGAGCGGTGCCCGCCGTGCGAGCGGCTCCTCCGCGGGGATTGATCAGGGCAGCCCAGAAATCCCATATCCCGCGCGTCCCATCTATTCCATCTACCCCTATAGCCGGATTTATCCCATCTATCCCGATATATTTATTCCATCTATCCCGTGTATCCCACCTATCCCAGAAATCCCATCTATTCCGTGTATCCCACCTATCCCAGAAATCCCATCTATTCCGTGTATCTCACCCATCCCATCTATTCCATCTACCCCTATAGCCGGATTTATCCCATCTATCCCGATATTCCACATATCCCGATATATTTATTCCATCTATCCCATCTATCCCGTGTATCCCACCTATCCCATCTATTCCATCTACCCCTATAGCCGGATTTATCCCATCTATCCCGATGTACTTATTCCATCTATCCTATCTATTCCGTGTATTCCATCTATCCCACCTATCCCATCTATCCTATCTATTCCGTGTATTCCATCTCTCCCATATATCCGGATCTATCCCATATATCCTGATATATTTATTCCATCTATTCCGTGTATTCCATCTCTCCCATATGTCCGGATCTATCCCATATATCCCGATATATTTACCCCATCTATCCCATCTATTCCGTGTATTCCATCTCTCCCATATGTCCGGATCTATCCCATATATCCGGATATATTTATCCCATCTATTCCGTGTATTCCATCTCTCCCATATATCCGCATCTATCCCATACATCCCAATATATCTATCCCATCTATCCACATATTCAGTATATCCAGATGTATTTATTCCATCTATCCCCTATATCCCGTGTATCCCACCTATCCCATCCATCCTGTGTACCCCCGTGTATTCCATCTATCCTAGAAATCCCCTGCATTCAGTGTATCCCGTATATTCCATCTATCCGGGTTTATTCCGTATATCCTGGCATATCAATCCCATCTATCCATACATTCCATCTGTCCCGGTATATTTATCCCGTCTATCCCGTATATTATATTTATCCCGTCTGTCCCACCTATCCCATATATTCCGTGTGTCCCGATGTATTTATCCCACCTACCCCACCTGTCTGCATCTATCCCCAAATACCCCATGTACCCCCGTGTGCCCCGTATATTCCATCCATCCCGTTTATCCCATTTATTCCGTGTATCCCATCTATCCCCTATATTCCGCGTATTCCACTCGTTCCCTATATCCAGATCTATTTATCCCTTATATTCCAAATATCCACATGTATTTATCCCACATGTTCCCGATATCTGGATATACCCCACATATTCAATTATCCCATTTATCGTACACCCACCTATCCCATCCATTCCATGGAGCCGGGGACATTAATTCCATATATCCGGTATATTTATCCCATATATCCCGATAAATTCCATATATGATTCCAGCTCTTCCATATACCCCACATATCCGCACATATTAATTATTAATTCCACATATCCCGGTATATTTATCCCATATATCCCGATATATTCCATATATGATTCCAGCTCTTCCATATACCCCACATATCCGCACATATTAATTATTAATTCCACGTATCCCGGTATATTTATCCCATATATCCCGATATATTCCATATATGATTCCAGCTCTTCCATATACCCCACATATCCCGCACATATTAATTATTAATTCCACATATCCCGGTATATTTATCCCATATATCCCGATATATTCCATATATGATTCCAGCTCTTCCATATACCCCACATATCCGCATATATTAATTATTAATTCCATATATCCCGGTACATTAATTCCATTTATCCCATATATCCCGATATATTTATCCCATATATCCGGGTATATTTATTCCATATATCCGGGTACATTTATTCCATATATTCCACATATCCCAACATATTAATTCCATATATCCTATATATCAGGGTATATTTATTCCATGTATCCGGGTATATTAATTCCATATATCTGGGTACCTTATCCCATTTATCCTGGTATATTTATTCTATATATTCCATTTATCCGGGTATATTAATTCCCTATATCAGGGTATATTAATTCCCTATGTTCCCTATATCCGGCTACATTTATTCCATTCCTCCGGGTATATTTATTCCATATATCCGGGTATATTAATTCCATATATTCCCTATATCAGGGTGTATTTATTCCCTATATCCGGGTACATTAATCCCATATATTCCCTATATCCGGGTATATTTATTCAGTTTTTCCGGGTATATTAATTCCCCATATCAGGATATATTAATTCCCTATATTCCCTATATCAGGGTATATTAATTCCATATATTCCCCATATCAGGGTATATTAATTCCCTATATCCGGGTACATTAATTCATGTATTCCCTATATCCGGGTATATTTATTCCATATATCTGGGTACGTTATTTCCCTATATCAGGGTATATTAATTCCCTATATTCCCTATATCCGGGTATATTAATTCCATATATTCCCTATATCCGGGTACATTAATTCCATATATTCTCTATATCCAGGTGTATTTATTCCATATATCTGGGTATGTTAATTCCCTATACTCCCTATATCCGGGTATATTAATTCCATATATTCCCCATATCAGGGTATATTAATTCCCTATATCCGGGTACATAATTCCATGTATTCCCTATATCCAGGTATATTTATTCCATATATCTGGGTATGTTAATTCCCCATATCAGGGTATATTAATTCCCTATATTCCCTATATCCGGGTGTATTTATTCCGTGTATCAGGGCACATTTCCCCCCCATATCCGGCCGTGTTTATTCCGCATATCCGGGTGTGTTCCGCGTTTCCCACCAATTCCGCCCGCTCCGTGTATTCCAGGCGCCGCGGAGCTCGGGCCCGGCTAATTAGAGGAAGCGGCTCAGGAATGCTCGGAGCGGAGCGGGCAATGTGCACGGGCACGCTCGGCGGGGGCGAGGCCAGCGCGGCCCCAAACCCGACTTAATTCCATAATTCTGCCCTTCCCCGGCAGCCGAACCCGGCCCCAAAACCCGGAGTTAATGCCACAATTCTGCCCTTTCTCCTGATCCCAAACCCGGAGTTAATTCCATAATTCTGCCCTTTCTCCTGAGTCAATCCGGCCCCAAAACCCGGAGTTTAATTCCATAATTCTGCCCTTTCTCCTGATCCCAAACCCGGAGTTAATTCCATAATTCTGCCCTTTCTGCTGATCCCAAACCCGGAGTTAATTCCATAATTCTGCCCTTTCTGCTGGAGTAATCCAATCTCCAAAACCCCGCGGAAATTCCCGAATTCTGCCATTTTTCCGGCAGCATCCCGGCCCCAAAAATCCACGGAAATTCCCTAAACCTGCCCTCCCTTCGGAGCCAATCCCGGCCCAATCCAACCCCCAAAATTCCAGAATTCTGCCCTTTCTCCCAATCCAATCCCGGCCCAATCCAACCCCCAAAATTCCCCCATTCTGCCCCTTTTTCCCAATCCAATCCCGGCCCAATCCAACCCCCAAAATTCCCGAATTCTGCCCTTTCTCCCGTGCCAATCTCGGCCAATCCAACCCCCAAAATTCCCCAATAATTCCCGAATTCCGCCTTTCTGCTCCCTCCCCTCCCGCCGCTCCCCCGCGGGCGGAGAGCTCCAAAAAAAGGGGGAAAAAATGAAAAAAAAATTAATAAAAAAATGAAAATCGCGCTGCAAGCGAATCGCGGAGCGGCTCGGGGGCTGCCAGGGGCCGGGCGCTCAATCAGCTCCCAATTAACGCAATTAACGCCCGGAGGTGTCAAGTGGCAGCCGGAGCTGTTCGGGGGGAGGAGGTTATTTCCCCTTTTATCGGCACAAAAAACCCCAAATTCGGCTTTTTCCTTCACCTTTTATTTCCCCTTTTATCGGCACGAAAAACCCCCAAATTCGCCTTTTCCCTTTACCCTTTAATTCCCTTTTACCAGCACCAAACAACCCCAAATTCGGCCTTTTCCTTTCCCCTTTATTTCCTTTTATTGGCACAAAACCTCAATTTCGGCTTTTCCCTTTATTTCTCTTTATATCAGCGCCAAAACCCCCAAATCTGTCTTTCCCTTTCCGCTTTATTTTCCTTTTATCAGCACCAAAAACCCCAAAATCGCCTTTCCCCTTTATTTTCCCTTTATCAGCGCAAAATCCCCCAAATTCGACATTCCCCTTTATTTCCCCTTTATCAGCGCAAAATCCCCCAAATTCGGCTTTTCGGGGAATTTTGGCACCCGGGATTGGGAATTCTGCCGCGCGGCTCCGGCTGCTTTTTATTTTTATTTTTTGGGGATTTTTTTTTGGGGGGGATTTTTATTTTTTGGGGGACCCCTCCCCCTATTTGTGACCCCAAACGGATCCGCTGCCCCCCAAACCTCCCAATTAACACGCGGACCGTAATTAGCGCCCGTCCCCATTTTCCTGCCCCTTTTGGGGCGCCGGATTTGGGGTTCAGCTCCCCCCAAACCCAAAATCCGTTTTTGGGGATTTTTGCCCCCCCGTTCCCCGTTCCCCAGCGCCCCCAAAAACCGCTGGAAATCGGGAAAATTTGGGTATTTTGCCCACTCCGAGGGGATTTTTGGGGTTTGGGGCTGCTCAGGGCGGATTTTCCTCTGCAGGAAAAGGGAAAGGGGTGGGAGGAGAAAAAGGAAAGGAGGGAAAAGGGGAAAACGCCGAATTTCGCCCAAATTTGCGGGGTTTGAGGCGCCTGGGGCGGGCGCTGCTCCTTCATCGGCGGCCAAGGCAAACAGGGAATGGAAACAGGGCATTAAAAAAGGGAATTAAAACAGAATTAAAACAGGAATTATCCCCGCTGTGTTTGCATTCCCATTATCCACAACACCATCAGCCATTGGCGCCTCCCCCGCCGCCCTTTTCCTCCTTTTTCCCCACTTTTTTTCCCTCTTTTTCCCACCTTTTTTCCCCTTTTTTATCCCTTTTCCCCCCTCTTTTCCCCCCATTTTCCCTCCTCCTTCTTTCCCTCTTTCCCCCTAATTTCCATCGGGTTTTTTCCCCCTTTTTCCCCCAATTCTTTCCCCCCTTTTCCCCCTTTCCCACCCCCATTTTACCCCAATTTTCCCTCTCCCTCCCCAAAATCCTCCCCAACCCCACAGGCCGCAATTCCCCTCTTTTCCCTAATTTCATTTCCCAAAATTCCCAATTTTTACCCCATTTCCTTTCACCCCGCTTCTCTCCTAACCAAATCAATCCACGTTATTCCCGTTTTTTACCATCTCCATTTCACCTTTGTTTTTAACCCCCTTTATCCCCATTCTTTCCATTTATACCCATTTCCGCGTTCTAACCCCATTTTTACCCATTTCCCCCGTTCTAACCCCATTTTTACCCATTTCCACACTTTGTAGCCCCATTTCCCCCGTTTTAACCCCATTTTTACCCGTTTCAACTGTTCTAACCCCGTTTTTACCCATTTCCCCCTGTTCTAACCCCATTTTTACCCATTTCCCTGTTCTAACCCCATTTTTACCCATTTCCCTGTTCTAACCCCATTTTTACCCGTTTCCAACTGTTCTAACCCCATTTTTACCCGTTTCCACTTCACCCCGCTTTGCCTTTAACCCCTTTATCGCCATTTTTACCCATTTCCCCTGTTCTAACCCCATTTTTACCCATTTCCCCTGTTCTAACCCCATTTTTACCCGTTCCCAACTGTTCTAACCCCATTCTTACCCGTTTCCACTTCACCCCGCTTTGCCTTTAACCCCTTTATCGCCATTTTACCCATTTCCCCTGTTCCTAACCCCATTTTTTACCCATTTCCCCTGTTCTAACCCATTTTTACCCGTTTCCAACTGTTCTAACCCCATTTTTACCCGTTTCCACTTCACCCCGCTTTGCCTTTAACCCCTTTATCGCCATTTTCACCAATTTCCCCCGTTGTAACCCAATTTTCACCCATTTCCTGCATCCCAACCCCCGTTTTCACCCATTTCCACCTCACCCCACTCCGCTTTTAACCCTTTATCCCGTTATTCCTATTTTTTAGCCATTTCCCCCGTCCCAACCCCATTTTTACACAATTCCCCCCATCCCAGCCCCGTTTTTTCCCAATTTTCCCATTTCTAACCCCATTTTCGCCATCCCAGCCGTGGTCCCTCTGCAGGCCGTGCCCAGCCCATTCTGCTGGGGCCGTGAGAAGCGCGTTCCGTACCCCAAAAATCTTTAACCCCTTTATCCCCTTTGTTAACCCCATAACTGCCGTTCTAACGCCATTTTCACCCATTTTTCGTCCATTTTTTTCCCAATTTCCCCATTTTCTAACCCCATTTTCGCCATCCCAGACGTGGTCCCTCCGCAGGCTGTGCCCAGCCCGTTCTGCCGGGGCTGCACGAAGCGCGTGCCCCACAGTGACCCCCAAAACCCCTTTAACCCTTTTGATTAACCCCTAATTCCCATTTTTACCATTCCCAACCAATTTTTTCCCCATTTTCCCCCATTTCCCCCCATTCCAGACGTGGTGCCCCCCCAGGCCAACCCCGGCCTGTCCCGGCGCGGGCGCGAGAAGCGCGTGCCGCACCCCGAACCCCTTTAACCCCCTTGTCCCCTTTATTAACCTTTTATTAACCCCTTAATAACCTTTCATTAACCCTTTGGTTCCCATAACCCCCATTTTCCCCCAATTTCCCCGTTCTCTAACCCCATTTTTCCCCCCATCCCAGATGTGGTTGCCTCTGCAGCCGGAGCCCAGCCCGTGCCCCACCGTGACCCCTTTATCCCCATTTTTAACCCATTTTTCCCCACAACTCCCATTCTAACCCCGTTTTCCCCCCATAACTCCCATTCTAATGCCATTCTTTCCAATTTCCCCGTTTCTAACCCCATTTTTTCCCTCCCATAGACGTGGCGCCGCTGCAGCCGGAGCCCGGCCCGTTCCAGCGCGGCCGCAAGAAGCGCGTGCCCACCGTGACCCCCATAACTCCCATTCTAACCCCATAACTCAAATTTTTTCCCATTTTAACACCCATTTTTTCCCCATTTCCTCACTCCCCAGACGTGGTGCCCCTGCCAGCCGGAGCCCAGCCCGTTCCGGCGCGGCCGCAAGAAGCACGTGCCCCACCGTGACCCCATAACTCCCATTCTAACCCCCATAACTCCCATTCTAACCCCATAACTCCCATTCTAACCCCATAACTCCCTTTTTTTTTTCCATTTTACCCATTTTTTTCCCATTTTAACCCATTTCTCCCCATTTTCCCCCCATCCCAGACGTGGTGCCGCTGCAGCCGAGCCCAGCCCGTTCCGGCGCGGCCGCAAGAAGCGCGTGCCCCACCGTGACCCCCATAACTCCATTCTAACCCATACTCCCATTCTAACCCCATAACTCCCATTCTAACCCCATAACTCCCTTTTTTTTTTCCATTTTTACCCATTTTTTTCCCATTTTAACCCATTTCTCCCCATTTTCCCCCCATCCCAGACGTGGTGCCGCTGCAGCCGGAGCCCAGCCCGTTCCGGCGCGGCCGCAAGAAGCGCGTGCCCCACCGTGACCCCCATAACTCCTGTATTTCCCCCATAACTCCCATTCTACCCCTAACTCCCATTTTTTCCCATTTTAACCCATTTTTTCCCCATTTCCTCACTCCCCAGACGTGGTGCCCCTGCAGCCAGAGCCCAGCCCGTTCCGGCGCGGCCGCAAGAAGCGCGTGCCCCACCGTGACCCCCATAACTCCCATTCTAACCCCATAACTCCCATTCTAACCCCATAACTCCCTTTTTTTTCCCATTTTTACCCATTTTTTTCCCATTTTAACCCATTTCTCCCCATTTTCCCCCCATCCCAGACGTGGTGCCGCTGCAGCCGGAGCCCAGCCCGTTCCGGCGCGGCCGCAAGAAGCGCGTGCCGTACACGAAGCCGCAGCTGAAGGAGCTGGAGCGCGAGTTCGCCGCCAGCCGCTTCATCACCAAGGAGAAGCGGCGGCGCATCGCGGGCGCCACCAGCCTGAGCGAGCGCCAGGTCACCATCTGGTTCCAGAACCGCCGCGGTCAAGGAGAAGAAGGTGCAGGGCAAGGCGCGGCCCGCGCACCTGCGGGACACCTGAGCGGGACAGGCGACGGAGAAACCGGGGAGAAACGGGCGGAGGGTTCAGCGTCGCACGGCGGACTTTGGGGCGGCGGGAATCGCCGAAATACGGAAAGCAAAGGGTTAAAAATTCGATGTTTATCCTCGGACTTTGGGGCAGCGAGAATCGCCGAAATGCGGAAAGCAAAGGGTTAAAAATTCAGTATTCATCCTTGGACTTTGGGGCGGCCAGAATCGCCGAAATATGGGGGAAAAAAAATTGGTGGAAAATTCAATATTCATCCTTGGACTTTGGGGCGGCGAGAATCGCCGAAATACGGAAAACAAAGGTTAAAAATTCGATGTTTGTCCTTGTACCTTGGGGCGGCCAGAATCGCCGAAATATGGGAAAAAAAAAAATCAGTTTTCAATGGGTGGAAAATTCAATATTTATCCTTGGACTTTGGGGCGGCCTGAATTGCCGAAATGTGGAAAGCAAAGGGTTAAAAATTCGATGTTTGTCCTTGGACTTTGGGGTGGCCAGAATCGCCGAAATATGGGAAAAAAAAAAAAAAATCGATTTTCAATGGGTGGAAAATTCAATATTTATCATCGTGACAGTGGAACACTGAGGTGGCCACAATTGCCAAAATATGGAAAGCAAAGGGTTAAAAAATCGATGTTTATCCTTGGACTTTGGGGCGGCCAGAATCACCAAAATATAGGGAAAAAAATTGGTGGAAAATTCAATATTTATCCTTGGACTTTGGGGCGGCGAGAATTGCCGAAATATGGAAGCAAAGGGTTAAAAATTCAATATTTATCTTGGACTTTGGGGCGGACGGAATCACCAAAAACAAGGAAAAAAAATCGATTTTCAATGGGTGGAAAATTTGATATTTATCATCGTGCCAGAAGGACTTTAGGCTGGCCAGAATTGCCAAAATAAGGAAAAAAAAAATCAATTTTCAATGGGTGGAAAATTCAATATTTATCATCGGACTTTAAGGCCGCCAGAATTGCCAAAATATGGAAAAAAGGGTCAAAAATTCAATATTTATCATTGTGCCGGTGGGACACTGAGGTGGCCAGAATTGCCAAAATATGGAAAAAAAATCAGTTTTCAATGGGTGGAAAATTCAATATTTACCATCGTGCCCGCAGGACTTTGGGGCGGCCAAAATCCCCAAGAAAGGAACCAAAAAATCATCAAGAATTTGGTATTTATCCTCGTGCTGCCGGGACTTTGGGGTGGCCGAAATCCCCGAAAAAAAGGAGAAAAAAAGTGTTAAAATTGAATATTTCTCCTCGCGCCGGTGGGACACTGGATTCTGAAAAAGGCAAAAAACCACAAAGAATCAGAAGTTAAAAATTTGAATATTTATCCTCGTGCCGGGGACTTTGGGGTGGAGAAAACCCCGAAAAAGGAAAAAATCCCAGTGTAAAATTCAATGTTTATCCTCGTGCTGGGGGACTTCGGGGTGGAGAAAACCCCGGAAAAGCCGAAAATCCCGAAAAAAGCCCCAAACCCGAAGGCAGAAGAGCAAAACA